>NW_005054571.1:605493-605847 GCF_000277835.1 Geospiza fortis | reverse complement strand
AGTGTGCTGCTTTGCAAGTCTTGTGCATGTACCCATGATAGCATGATGGCCTCAGCCATCATCAACAAGTGAGGCTGTAATATCTTGTAGTGTCCTCTTCAGGTGAGCTCTTAAATGAGGTAAGCTAAGCATTTCCTTCAGGAACAGCAAGTCCAGTTGCAATGGAGTGATTAATCCATTTTACGTGGATGTGAGAAAACCATCTTTCTCATCTAGGACCAAGCTGAATGCAATTTAGCTGCACAATTGGTAAGCAAAATTGATGGATTTTTGTTTAAATGCTGGTGTTTCCAGTTAGCCAGTGCTAGCCAATGCTGGCTTTGAACATTCAGCTGTTGACCTCCCAAGGAATTG
>NW_005054571.1:512832-605454 GCF_000277835.1 Geospiza fortis | reverse complement strand
ACCCCCATCATTCTCCCCATAATTAGCTTCTAAAAGTTATTTTCATCTCTATGCTGATGTGAATAAAGAGTGTAAATTTGCACCTATTGATTTCTGACAATAGTGAAGCTTTTACAGTAATATTTCTAGCTTCAACTTTCATCCTGTTTTCCATGCAGAGTTTCACAAGAGTCTTTGGCAACATCATATCTCAAAGGCTTCAGTTTTCTTTCAGCAGAATTAGCTTTTCACTGTTTCTGCCTGGAGTTTGCTGTGGAAGTGATTTTGTAGATGATCTCAAGGCAGGTGTAAAAATTGCTGCATTGCTGGGTTCAGTTCCTGCAAATCCACATTACCTTGATTAAGGCAATCTTTAATTTCTTGGCAATGATTTCCTTTATTAAACCTGTGTGATCCTATGTAAGTGAATTCAGCTACTGCATATCAATTTGCCATTAATTATGAATTTGCTTATGTCCTCTTTTGTAAGTCAGTGCGCAATGTATTTTCCTGCTGGTGTTAATGATTTAATGTAATCTGATGGGGGTCAGCCTTTCAGAGAATAGAACTTTGGTGAATAGAACTTTCTTTCAGAGAATAGAACTTTATTTTACCTGTGTTAAAACACTACCTAGCCAAGGAGAGCAGAGCTAATACCAGAGAACACTAAGGAAATGCTCTGTTGGTTGCTCCAGTTGTCAGGATATGGGATGTTGGATTGTTTTCAGGCAATATATTTTTTTTAGTTGATTTCTTCTTGGAACATCTTCCATATGCTAGAATATTTAAAGTGTATTTTTAAATAGTGACTGGCAATCTGCAAAACACCATTTTAGCTTGAATGAGATCATATGCTACTAAAATACTACTTATACTAGGACACTGAGATGAATTGAAAGTAGCACAGCTAAAAAGTGAAGGCAACAGGTGTTTTATTAGATTGCAGATATTGGCTTTTTTAACATCTATAGAATAACTGCTACTTCATCCTAAAACTTTTTAAAAATTTGCATGTTTCCACTACTGAATATCATAAGTACCAGTGTTCCTAATTTAGTGTATATTCCTTTAAGGTGTTTTTGGCTAATAAAATGTGATATCCTCTTCTAGCACATCACCAGTTTCATAATGTGATGCAGGACTGAATGACTTTTGGTTGGATACCAGGAACCTGATTACTAAGAGTATTCTGAAAAAGGAACAGGGCAGGCTGTGCTCCTACACACCAAAAATAAATAACCACCCCCCCCCAAAAAAAAAACCAACAAAAAAACCACCACAAAACACCCTGGAGTTATCAGCATTATGTAATTTTCACAGAGATGACTGTAAGGTATATGTGCAGTCTGTCAGGAAAAAGTATTTTTTGTGTTGCAAGAAATTGGAGATTAATTTGTTTAATTATTTTAATAATCTCTTTAGTAAGTAAGAATTGTGAGATTTATCTCTACCCAAATGCCTCGGACTATTAATTTGAGCAAGTCAACAAAGTGAATCATCCTAGACTTCAATTTGCCCATTGTTTAAAATTGAGATCTTCCCCAGTTTACTCTTACAAAGTAATTTAAGGAACTTTTTAAAATATGCTGTTTGAGTCCATGTTGTTGAGAGTTTTAGCACAATTATCCCAAGAATAGATAGTTGATAAAGCACTTACAGTCAAATCATTCATCCTGATGCTTCAGATTTGATCTTCTGTATGCAGAATGCTATAACAGTCTCACATTTTAAAAATATACCACCTCCTGTAAAGTAGTGGTTTCAGGTGACTAATCATTGTGTATAGCACAGAGCTGATATTTAAATGCAAATTGGGGGCCTTTTTGTGCAGTTTTGGATCTTAGCCCACAATTCAGAGGCAGCACACTTCGCAGAAGAGTGTGACTGTATCCAGTTCTGGGCTCCTCAGGACAAGAAAGACGTGGAGCTTCTGGAGATGGTCCAGCAAAAGCCAGAAAGATGATGAGGGTTCTGGAGCATCTCTTAGGACGAGAGACTGTGGGAACTGGGCCTGTTTAGGCTGGAGAAGACAAGATGAGATGATGAGATGAGATGAGATGAGATGAGATGAGATGAGATGAGATGAGATGAGATGAGATGAGATGAGATGAGATGAGATGAGATGAGATGAGATGAGATGAGATGAGATGAGATGAGATGAGATGAGATGAGATGAGATGAGAGAGACGAGACGAGACGAGACGAGACGAGACGAGACGAGACGAGATGAGATGAGATGAGATGAGATGAGATGAGATGAGATGAGATGAGATGAGATGAGATGAGATGAGATGAGATGAGATGAGATGAGATGAGATGAGATGATGAGATGAGGAGAGGAGATGAGATGAGATGAGATGAGATGAGATGAGATGAGATGAGATGAGATGAGATGAGATGAGACGAGATCTTAGTAATCCATACAATATTTCCAGGGAGGGTGACAAGAAGATGGTGCAAGGCTCTTGTCAGTGGTGCCCAGTGACAGGACAAGGAGCAATGGCCATAAACTGCACAAGAAGTTTCACCCAAACGTGAGGAAGAACTTTTTCCATGGAGTGAGGCAGAGCACTGGAACAGGCAGCCCAGGAGTCTTGTGAAGTTTCCCTCTCTGGAGACATTCCAAACCCACCTGGCCACATTCTTGTGTCACCTGCTCCAGGTGACTTGCCTTGGCAAGAGGGCTTGGACTGGGTGATCTCCAGAGGTCCCATCCAAGCCTAAAAGCTCTGTGATTCCATGGGTCTGTGAATAATACAGATTTAACTAGAAACAGTGAAATTCAAAAACACATGGATACAGTGGCTACAACACATAAAATGATGATCTACTTAATTTGCAAGTGCACATGCTATTTAAAGTGAGTGCAACTGAAGTGTCAGTCTGGAAATGTGGAGTGTCAGAGCCATCTGGAAGAAAGCACCCTGCCCCATTCAGACATCATTTATGTCCAAGCCCCTTGCTGTCATGGCTACTGGAAACTTTGCCTGTGTTAAGATTTCGTGTAGAGAGCCTTTCTTAGCCTTTACTGTAATGGCATGTAATGAAAGTAGGAGTTCCATCTGAATACCATTTGTCCATACAAAGCAATGGGGAAATCCCTGGCTCCACAAAAACTGATGCAGAATATTTTTTGTGACTCCATTGGAGCCAGGATTTTCTGTATTTTCCAATACTTTCACAGTAATTGGATGTGGAGCTGGACATCAATACCAGCTGCTGATAATATTGAGCTGTAGAATGTTATTTGCTATAATGGTTGTGATCAGAGGCAAATATGTCTTCTGCCCCTTCCAAAGGAGACATTTAGGGAGGAACCCTCAATCTTTTCAGAAACACAGCAAGAGAAGAGAAAATGGTCAATGTATGCATAGGTGCAGTCCAGCTTCCCACCAGCTGTTTGAGCCAGAGCTCTGAAATCTCACTGCAGTTAAAGAGAGCCTCAAGAGATATCTAACTAATGGTGTAGCTGTCCAACGCCTTCCCAGGTCATTCCTGGGGTAAAGGTAGTGTGGGTAGGATATTTTTGCAGTTCAGTAATGGTGAAGTATACAAAAGGTCTTTTGAGGCCATAAGTGCAACTGGCAGCTTCCAGAGTTTTGCCCTGGTGAGATCAGTCCTGGTCTAGGGTCAGAAGGTGAGAGAGTGAGGAAGGATGAAAATTTTACTTTAGCCCTTCATGTCTTTATTTGTCCAGCAATCTCTCTATATCTCAGCTGAGCCAAGAGAATCTAGGAATGTGTCTATACAGATCTGGGTTAGATAAGCTCTTTCCATTAAGAATTTAAAGATGAACGATACCTTTACATACATTTTGAAGGAGACCTCCTTTTCAAGCACAAAACAATAAAGATATTCTGTAAAATCATTCTGTAATTGTTCTCCATTTTTCTCTACTTGTTCCAATGACAGTGGTAGCACTCAATCAAAGAAGTCATGTAGGTAGTACATGTGCATGACAGGGATTAAACTTTTATTTTCTGACAACAGAAAATAAAACTTTAAACTGAAGAAATTAATCTCTTGTAATACTTCAAGATTTATCTATTAAATTGCTTGCCAGTAGTTTGAAAAAAAAAAAAAGCTATCTGAAATCACACTGGGAAATCCTCTGAGTTCAGTCAAATCTCTGAGTCAGCTTCATGTATCACTGCCATCACTGGCTGCTCTATAAATATATCTGCTTTTACAGCCTACACATTCTGAGATTTGCCTGTTATCTCCTCAGAAGAGAAGGGCTAGTGGCTTCTCTTAAACAAACCTGGCTCAGTCAAAGCCAACACAAATGTAAGCCTCAGAGCCAAATGCATCAGTTGTTGTTAGCTTTGATAGTCCCTGCTACCATTTGAGAGTGTGCTTGCAGCCAGTCCAAGTTGGCAGTGTCAGCCCAAGCTGATTGGAGCTGCAGACATTTTTGCTGACTGGAGTCATGCTATCTTTGCCAGTTTGCTGGAATAGACACAGACACTGATTGGGTCATGCTGAAAACATTCCTGTCCTATGAAGCAAGACTGTTTGTATTTCAGGTTTGCCAGGACTAATGAATTAAAAATCTTGGGCTCACCACAGTTTGCTGTTTAATAATGCCTGTAACAGAAGGATTTTTTCCTCCCTGAAGTGTGACAGCATCATAATCCCTCATCCCTGGCAAGGAGAGGAAGGAAAATCAGAATTGTGGAAAAGGGTTATCTTTTGGGACAGCAAAGCCTATGGGAAGTGCAGGTAGCAGCATGTTGCCCTGACAGCTGTCTCAGCTTCTCAGACCTTGTCAGTTTGTTGCTATGCAGCAGGTGCAGCCCTTTCTTTTATTGAAGCTTTACTCCATAAAGGCAACGACAAGCCAAGGCAGTGGCTGGCCCTGGATTATACAAGTGCAGACACTCCGCTAAGTGAGGTAAGGCAACAGGTGTGAAAAAATACATAGAGCTCTAACAGCATTTAATCTGAGTTCTGCTGCAGGTTTTTTACAGAGGAACAGCAGCCAGCCAGCTCTATAGGCAATTGTTGGGAAGATGAGAGTTGCTCATTAAATCTGATTAAGTTCCAGGTTACCCACTCACTCTCATCTCTGTCTACAGAGACACTGCTCTTCATTCATGGGGAAAGCATGTGGGGAATAAGGGGCAGTTGGTCTGAATGTTTCATAATATCACCTTGTTTGCACACAGGCTTTTTCCATCCCTCTCTGTTCTCTGTGATTGCTTTTTGTGATGGACAGAAAAAGAAAAATCCTTTTTTGAGGATTTCGCAAAAAAAAGGAGAGAAGGGATAAATGAAATATAAAAAACCGATAACAGGGTAAATGCTGTGTATAAGGATGAGATGTCTTTTTTTTTAAATTAGAATAAAATGAAAACTTTCTTTTGTGTTTCAATAGAATTCACCATTTCTTACTGAAAGGGTATTGATTTTTGCCTGCACACAGTAGATGATTAAAAGAGTTAATTTAAAAACATTGCACACCACAGAGTATGTGATTGGGATAAAAAACAGTCTTGTAGCAATATTGTTATGGCAACTTTAAAAACTCTATCAGAAGGCATCCTTTTAATTTCTCAGGCTGTGATGTGAAATGTGAAGTACACTCTTATGTGGAAGACCACTAGAGATAGTCAGTGTCAGAGAAAGTGTACAAATAGCACAGAACAATGAAAAGCCTTGTTTTAAGGATTTGTTTATCACTTAAAATCTCTTCATTTGGAGAGGGTATTTTCTTTACCTTGTATTGGGAAGTAAGGAAGGGAAATATGTTTAAGAATTTTGCATTGGTAATTCTGTTGTATTTTAAAAACAATGAGATGTCTCAGATGTTTCTTATGAAGTGAGGGTGGGGAGAAGATCAAGAATGCTCAGAAGGTAAAAATTATTTATTCTGATGCAATGCACTTCAAAATAAAATATTTCAGTTGACTCCAAGGGTCTTTTCCTGAATCTAAAACATACATGGCTGCAATTTATTTGGCTTTTCTTTGCCTCTGCTCCACAGATAGCAGATCCAATTTTGTGGGTCTTGAAGACTAGTAATGGTAAATTAAGAGCAATCCCTGATATCCTTCATATACTAGAGAAAGAGAACTTTCAGCTTCTAATAAAATTTATTCAAAGTAAGGATTTTAGGTTATTTGTTGTTATTGTAAGAAAAGATGATGCACTTCAAGTAACAAGTGACTGTATCACTCTGGTAGCTAAATATAAAGAGAGACAGAGCAAATAAACAAGAAATGCTGAAATTATTGGACCCAATGCAAACTTGATCCTCTTCCACTGATTGCATGGCATTGATGCCAGAGAAGTGTTTGATTCACTTGTACACCACCAAGGAAGATTATTCTCCTGAAATAGTGTTCTGTTCTATTGACTTTTTGAGACTGCCAATAATTCAGTATGAATTAGAATGACTTGGTAGCATTTTCATGCAGTACAATAGCTACTTTACTGTAAAACTGCAAGACTATTGGCTTAGGAAAGTGGCTCTTGTTTTCACCAGCTAAATGCTGTGTTGTCTGCTGACAATGAGTTAGTAAATTCATTGTATTTTCCTGATGAATTTGGTTTCTAATTCCCAAAGAAATTTTTATGGTAATTTGAAAGCATAATTGTCCACATATTTGGTATGAATACAATGTGTGCTGGATGGCAGTCCAGAGTCCTAAAATAATTTCTTTATGGGCAGATCTTTTGCATGCACAAAGTCCCACTAACTTCACATTCTCCACACATGGTGCTAATCAGAAGATTAATATCTTTGAATTTTAGCAGCTTTGTGGTAGATAGTCAAGGGAATTGTTTGCATTCAGCTATTCAATAGAGTTTAACCAAAACTGTTCATTCAAAAGATAAAATATGCATAGTAGAGCTCAGAGTATAACTTCTCAGGGCACGGAGATGTTTTAATTTTAATTACACTGTTAGAGATCAAAAGTAGTTAATTCTTTTATTGCTCAACAGTTCTTCAGTGCTATATTTGAAATGAACTAGCAGTTTTCTTAATGGACAGGGTTTCATCACAGTAAAATCACTTTTTGGAATCGATGGTCTCAGAAGAAAGACCAAGGACTGAGTAAGGTCCCAACCCAGGAGCCAAATCCATGCAGACAGACCCCTACACCTGCACAGGCTTCCACTGAAGAATCACCACCAAGGTTTGGAGACCCCAAAAATTTTTGGCCATGAAGTGTGTGACTTGCAGGAGCCCTTGGACTGGGGGAGTATGGGTGGAAGGTAGGAGGATGAGTGCCTCCTCATTGACACCATGTGGAGTGGTGTGCACGGTTCCAATCACAGGGCAGGCTTGGGGTCATGTTACTCTCAACTCCCCACCCCTTCTTCCTTCTTCACCTTCAGAACCAGGCAGTATTGCCACGAGTCAAGGCTTGCTGAAGGGGCAATGGCGGGGAGCAAGCAGGTGAGGAGAGAGGCAGCTTCCTTTGCCATCGTTCTTTCTAATCTATAAATAGCAAAAATAAAAGCAGATTCTGCACTGAATTTCACTTAAATTCTTTTTAAATGGAAAAGAGAAATGGCCCTCCCTTGACTTTGATTCTAAACATCTAGCTAGGATGGGAAAGGCAGCTGTGAGTGCATGAAAAGCATTAAAACTCATTTGTTGAATGATGTCACATGCTCTGTAATAAATATATTTTTTGTATTATTGCAGCTGGAGCAAACAAGTAAAAGCATTGACTCAAGTGCCCACATGATCACCACGGCCAGGGTACCTGCTGATAAGCAGGTACGAATTGCCTTCAGCCTTAATGATTCCCCAGGTACAGTTTAATTTATGGAGTAAAACACAATGCTTTTAAATTTAAACCACATCTACTTTTAAATTTTACATTAACTTACCAGTGTTTACAATATCTAATGTAGTCCAGGGTAATGGATGGATTTTTTTTTCATGAGTGGTATCTTGTGGTCAGTTTTCCTGTCTGATAACTTTTAATGTTTCCATTAACAATTTCATTAGACTAAATCCACTAGATTGACAGTTTCAATCTTTGCTTTCTTTCAGTGGTTTGTGGAATGCAATTAGGACTGTAATTAACTATCAAATTTACCTGCATGTGCAGTACGTCTGATTGTGTGGAATTGCAAAACAGGAAAAGTAAAAGGATAAATTTGCCTAGAGGAGGAAGAGACCTTTTCTAGGGGGAAGGTTGGAAAGTGCCACACATGCCCAGCTTGGTGAAAGGTTTCAGGAAACAGCTGCCCCACATGGCACGTTCTCTCAGACAGCAGCAGAAATTTCATTGATGTTTATCCTATCAGCTCATGCTGAGGGAGTATTAATTTACCCAAACATACCCTGTACACACATGGACCCTTTGGAGTAGATAAATATTATTGGTTTGCACCTTCAATATTATTAAGGACCAGAGAGCTGTTGCCAAACAGTGAAAGTCAAAATTAAATGAATCAAAGGGGAAGTTTAAAAGCATCCCAAAAAAGTTGGCTGTTGCTTTTGCTAAAGGTGAGTGCCTGGAGTCAGGGCTGTGTTTATGGCATGAGGTATAAGGACAACAGAAACCTGTGCTGTTTAGAGCTTTATGGGACTCTTTGCATTGTAGGATAATGTGGTGGTTGGTGCCTGAGGTTTGTATGAACAGAATCTCAGCTTGAATGCAATTTTCTATTTTAAAAATATTTTAGAATATGTGTTATCTTTCCTAGCTCATTGTTGTGTACTACTAATTTTCAGCTACAATACTGAAATACAATCTCATTCCCTAAGCAAGAGAATTAAAAACCAAACATCTTCATATATTATTGAACCTAACTTTCAATTCATAAAGATGAGTGACAAAGAAAGATTGGGACAAGGAAAATAAAGAAACATGATAACCTATGTACCTTTTCCATAAATTAAAATAACCTGGTAATTACATTTTTATTACAGAGAGCAGTAAGGAATCATTAAAATCTCTCAAGATACAGTCACATGATAAATTTCTTGCAGGAATTATGGCATAGATAGGTCTTGAAGAGAGATGTAAAAGAAAGGGGAGCGCTCTTACAAATTATGAAAAAAGAATGCCAATGTGAGACACAGAAAACAAGTCAGGGAAAGCTGAGACCATGGGAAAATCAAAGAGAGCAGAGTGGTTTGTGACAAGAGACGGCAGTAGGAAATGACAATGTTGTGAATAGCTTGCAAGAAGGGAACATGAAAGGCAGGAAGCCTAACTTCCTTAACATTGCATCATATTTTATTTTCTACCTTTTTATCCTGCTAATAAGTCCAGCCTCTTTCTTAACCTTTACAAAAATAAACTCAATTAGAGAAAGGTAATCTTTTTCTTCTACATACTGTTAAATTGTTCCAAATGTTAAAACTGTTAAAATGTTGAATCCTTTAATGTATATATCCAAATGTTCCTACAGTAAGCAATCCAGAATCTTCATGAGTACTGACAAAAAAACCAGCAATCAGTAGAGTGAGTGCCATCTTCCCCTCTGCATCACATCTCTTTGGGGACTACCAGGAGGTCTAAATCAACATTATTGTTTTACCATCCCATAAGAATTTCAAGTGATTTTATGTTAGGCATATTTCAAGAAGGCAAAGGAAATAAGCTTTTAATAGGTGTGACAGTTTCCAGCAAACCATAATTGAATCAAGAGAGTACAAACAAGTATTTAACATGTTAAGATGAGCTACAAAAACATTCAAAAGATAGACATTTAGGTATTCTGTAGTAGGTGCTTTTTTTCCCCTTACTCTTCTATATTTTTTCACCTTTTTCTTCTCCTTGATGAAGGTATTTGTTTTCAGTTCAAACAGGAGTGACCTGATGTGTGATAGTAAAGCATCAGCTGAAGCTCATGCACTGCTAGGATACAGTAAGTTCTTGGCAAGGGCTAAATGGTGTGGAAATCTCCCTGACTTAAGCTTTTCCTTAAATTCTACCTCACTTGAAAGGCACAGTGACACATTTTGCCAAGAAAGGCTGCATTCTCCTTCCGGGGGCTGTGCAACAGCTTACTAGGAGGAACTGACAGCATAACTGGATATAAAAAGAGGAAATGGAATGTTTCTTCTGGGTGGTGATTATCTCACTGGCTAGGATTGTAACCAAGCAGTGGGTGTGAGGAGCACTGAAAGGAAAAACTACTCTCAGCTTATGAGAAGAAACTACTTTGTGTTAACTGACCTACAAAACCAGAGCTGGCCTATCCTGAGTATACAAGAAATAAAGTGTCTTACATTATTTGTCAGTCAGCACCTGATGACTGAAATTCTGGCCAGCTTTGTGAGGTTTTTAATGTGATAGTAGAGTAATCAGTTCCTTAAAAGTCTCAGGAGCAGCCAGTCAGAGGGTGCTATAGAAGAAGACAGTTTTATTGTGTATCTCTTATTCCTGTATATAGAAATGTCTGTGTTTGGCCCTTTCACTGAAGTCCACTAACACATTTCCTAGGCTGTGTCTGTGCACTCTATCACAGCAGTTTGACTTAAGGTACCATTTTAAAGTAATGAAGTGGAAACATACTATTTCAACCTACCTTATATCACTTGGAAACTAATGCAGCTCGAACTGAATGTGGTGTTCCAAGATTCAAATAAGTGTTCCAAAGCTGAAAATTCATTGTGGTTTGTTAGCATCAATTTAATGTTACCCATGAAATTCAGTATGTCCTAATTTTTATCAATCTTACAAATACATGAAATTCATGGGATTTAGACAGCTGGATTTGTTCTGTGTAATAGTTCAAAAGGAAGACTTATAGGTTCATCTCTCTTCACCTTGCCTCCTCAAATAAAAGCTTGAATCTAGCTGAAAAGTTCTGCTCGTGGCATGTGGTGATAAATGACTGAAATTGTTAGTGAGTTCTTTAATTTGAAATTAGTCTACCTCTGACAGCACTTTACAGAAAAAATCACTGACAACAAAGGCAAAACACAGATCTTCTAATGAACCTGACAGACAGTGGAACAGTGTCAGATTTTTGCAAGTATAGCAAAATTACTTATTTTACTCTTCATTATGCTCATTATCCTAGTCACTACAAAGAATTTTTTGCTTTTCTAGTTCATCATGCTAAACTGTTTTGCAGGGGTTGCTTCTTCAAAAGCAACCTTCAAATTCCTACCCCACCCTCATATTAGTTTTGATGGCTCCAGGGGTTTTCCAGCACATTGATTGACAACCAGTGATGATTGCTAAAATACATGGCTAAAATTTGCAGAGCTAATTTCCTAAATCTACACCCAACCTACAGGGCTTGGTTCTTGGGGAATTAGAAGGGAAATCAGGTGAGACAGCCTCAAAGAGACATTCATCTGTATGAATGAAGGTTTGAATGAAGGTATATGAAGCAGAAGGATTTTGCTTTTACCTCTTCTGTTATGGACTGTTTCTATTTTTGGGAGGTCCACAACTCTTATTATTGAGCAAGCCTTCACATCCTATTCCTGGGTGGGGCAGTGGCCGTTCCCCACTATTTTACCAGTGAGGTAACTGCGAGGTTGTGTGAGGTCGTGGCAGGCAGGGCTGGGAATAGAAGCCCTGGAGCTGCACAGAGCAGTGCCAAGTTGCAGTCACTTAGCCACACAGCCTTCCAGGATGAATCTGATGAGTCTGTGCTTGTCTGCCAGTGTCCAGGCCCAGAGCTGCTGCATCTCACAGCCCTCCCAGGGCCAAGGCTGGACCCTGACAGGCACTTTGCCGCTGTTGTTGGTGCAAGTTGTGGTGCTTGCAGTTCACTTTGGGCACTTTTCCTGTTCAAGGGCTGATCCACTTACAGGATAGCAGCCTACTTATGTTACCAATTTAATTCTTTAATTTAGAAGGAAGAGATCTGAATACATTGGCCCACACATGTAGGAGAAAAAAAATAGGACCTGACTGTATAATTAAATACTGGATCATAACTCAGTTACTCAAGGAAGCAGAGCTGTGATTGGCATTTCCTAAGTTTCAAGTGCTTGATTTAGCAACTTTAATGTGCTTTCAACACATTTAAATTTTTTATATTCTATTTCTGTCTATCTTAGTGAAGATCATAGAGAAACTAATTTTCAAGATTATACTGGAAATGAATCAGATGTTATTCTTAAAGGATTTATTGCCTTTAGCTCACAGTTCAGTTAAATGGAACAGCCATACAGGAAAAGATTTGGGTATTACACTTCATTGTGCCAGACCCAAATCTTTTCACAGCAGCATGTGAAGGATTTCTCTCATTTGACTACATGATGGAGGTCTGGGATATTGGAATCTCCAGGAGGACAGAACATGACTAAATAAGTGAAGCTTTCCAGAAATCAAGCTTCATTCTCAAATGTGCAACTTTAGCATATATCAGCTGCCTCAGGGCTAGTAGTGAGCTTTTTGTACAAAGCCCATCAGTGTTAATAGAGTTCAGATACTCTTGTTATGAATGACAGTTTTCAGCAGCAAGCCGAGCAAGCATGTGAAGCTGATGAAAGAAACATGAAAATCACACTATTTCATGCACACAAACTCAGTCTTTGTCTAAAAACACATGGGTTTTAATCAGGGTACCTGTCTTTAGGGCATTTTTAAATATAGAACTTCAAAATTAGATTTGGGATCTATGGGAAATCAGGAAATGCTACTCCTTTAGAAATCATGTGACAGATATGTTAACTTAGGTGCCTGTAATGAAATGCCTGATCTGATTCTTTCACATCACAGGATAGTGCTGTTGACTTTGCTGGTATGGCCATAATATGCACGTGTACATTCTTCCTTCTTTATTTCCTTTTGACCAAAATCTTGGCTCATTTTCAGGTGCAGTGAGTTGCTATCACTGCTTTTTAAATATATTTTTATTTTAAATGAAATAAGTTTTCAACATCCAGCTTGAATTAGAAATCATTTTTCTTTATGTGTTTCTTTATAGTGGCTATAGGGATAAAATGCTGTATGTAACTGGTGAAGAATCGGACTAGATATTTTCAGGGAATTGTGATACAGAACGCCGCTAACTCTATTATAAAACAGGACTTTGGATTCCTTAAAATAATCTAGATATTAATTAAAAAATCATAGTTAATTGAGAAAAGGGAGAAAAGAGGTATTTCAGAGTTCTGTTTTCTGGTTCAGGAGAGGTAGAATAGAAAATAACAAACAGAGATCAAGAGATAGTTTTGAGAATGTTTTGATCTTCAGAATAATTTCATTGGCATTTCAGACATTTTTGTATCTGATTTTCAGAGTCAATAGATTTTTAAGGCTAGAAGTCAATGTGATTTTAACTGGTGTTCTGCTGGTAAGGGCAATAGCAATTCTTTTGAAAAAAAAAAACCCAGAGTTTCTATGTTTCCTCTTGACATCCTGAAAACATCCTCAAAAAAGTTTTAGGAGGTGAATGACTGCTTTCATTTGCTTTCCCCTTGTGTGAAATTTAAGTTTTCATTATTACCAAGTGATTTTTATTGTTATTGTTGTGTTTGTTACTTTGACAACAGTGAAATACTGATTTGGGGCAATAATTAATTTCACTGAAAGCTGTGGGGAAAGCTTTTTGCTGTTCTTTTTGTGAAAAACAAGATTGTAGTTAGCTATGAGGATTTCTGTTAATTTATGTAAGCTAAATACTTCAGCTGAAATTCTCAGAAGAGCCAAAGAGAATTAGGAACTCAGGATAATTTCAAAACACTGAAGTCTGCAGCATTTCTCGATGATGTTATGCACATCAGATGATGATCTAAACAAGTCTTAAACTAAAAAAAACCCTAGCAGCTGTTCAATAGATGCTAGGGCAAGCCCATTATAAAATGTACTATGGTATGTCATAATGGTTAGGATACCAGTGCATTCTATTTTTAGTACCATTGACTCAGTCACTTGAGTTCAAAAACTAAGCAGGGAACATCTGTTTATTGAAAGGATTTCCTCTACATTATTTTCTCTCTCTATTCCATCTTTTCTAAAGTATTTCCAAAAATTTTAACTGCTTCCTTTCAGAGTATGATCCAATTTATTTTCCAATATTCTGACACTGCATTAATTTTATTTTCTTATTAAAAGCTGATGGTGTGAAAATGTAATTACTCTCTGATGTTTCTTCAATTTTTTTAAATCATTTGGAGTGTTGCTTTTGCTATGTTTTTCTGAATTTTAAAGATGTTCAAGATCCCTCGATAAAACTCCTGTAGCAAATATTGTACTGCTGGAATTGCCAAAACAAATAGCAGTTTAAGTGCCATCCATGACTCTGGTCCAGAATCTCTGCCAGAATATTTAACAGCTATTCAGCCAAATACCTGTAGAGCAGCTGTAGCCCTAGTCAGACCGAGTCTTATTCCGTCCTTCCTTTTAGCCTTGCCATATGATTCATCTTTCTTGTTTTAGAATATTAGTCTATTTATATTGTACAAGAAAGCAATAGCAAATTAAAGATAAACACTTGCATATTACCATGATACAATTCTGTACAATTAAAGCAATTTAAGTATTTTCCAGAATGGGCATGCTTGACATATGGTGTGAAGAAGGAAGGGGGACACTCACATGACATGGGTATGACTTTTTATAATGCAGCAAGACAATTGCTCCATGAAAATAACAGGAACTTCACTTTATTTCCTGAGGAAATTCAAGAGCTTTTACTTTTGTATCACTATACTTTTTTTCTTCTCTGAGCATCTCTTCCCAGAGGCTGCCCAGCTCTAGCTATATTATTGAGCTATATTATCTGACCATGTGTTAGCCAGTGTGCCCCACCTCCTTTGCTGTATAACCACAGAGGCCAGGAGAAAGAGATATCAAATATTTGAGACATAATTTAGCTCCTAGTCTGTATTCTTTCAGAATCCTTATTTGATATGAGGTCCTCTTGATCTTGTTGGGGTTTTGTTGCTGTGTTCAAGTCTACAAGTACACAGCAGGTTGCAGGATCTGAACCGTGTTAGCAATTTTCTCCTGGAAGAGCCATCCTTATTTAATTTTGACACATTACAAATAACTGACTGTAAGCTAATAGTAACACTCTCCTCACCTCCCATAACCTGTAGTAAGATGAATAAACAGTCATCACAGCCCAATGCAAAACTGAGAGTGTGAAAGTCACTGGGAAAGAAATATTGCACTGGCGCTACCAAGTGCGATTCATATTTCTGATCTCAGTCCAGCTACTAGTGGGCAGGTGTCCATATCACAACCCCGACATAACTGGTGCAATCTGTCCCACCTTTGCTGGAAGCCTGTTCTAAAAATAAACAAAAAAAAATCCCAAACAAATAAATAAAAACACAGCTTGGTTTGTTGTCATGATTGAACTAACTCTAGCCCATAAGGATTGTAATTGACAGGTAAAGTCTCTTAAGACAGTTCTTTACTTAGCAGTGTAGTGGAGAGAGCTCAGGAAGAAAAACAGTTTAGATTTATTTGATTTATTAAATTATCACATGTTCTACTGGACCAACTGCTTTGTTTTTTAATCACTGCAATGGAAAATAGACTTTCTGCATTTCCAGAACGTAAACTTTTCTTATTACCAATCCACTAGTATTTTCAAGGATTCTACTGAGGCATCTCAAGTGTAAAAGATAAGATGTGGAGGTGTTTTCAGGATCCCAATATTGCTGTCCATATATGCAATATAGAACTGCATTAAACAGATTACTTGAAATGCCCTCTTTGGCAGACAATAACTTTTAACATTGTGTTTACCTTTTAGATGATGCTTCCCCTGAAAACTTCTCTTTGGCATTTCCAGAACTAGATCAGCAGCTGCAGGTAAACTTTTCTTCTCTTATGACAATTCTACTTCACATTCATTGTATTTGTTGTTATAAAAACAAATTTATAAACAAATTTATATGTCTGGTTGTTACACTATAGTGGAAGTTTTTTGTGGTGCTTTTCTAGCCTGTTAACATTTAATAAGACTGCATATATCCACAGAAGAAAGCATTGTTTTTTCAAGATCTACAGAAAATGTTTAGTCCAACCGTAGAGAAGTTACCATTTTAAGAATCTTGCCTGCTTTTAAGGTTTTCCATCCAATTCCTGCAGTGCTGCTGCACTGCAATGAAGAGAGTCCTTGTTCAGCTGATGGGAGAAGGAATGAGAGGGGCATTATACACTGTAATGCCTGCAGGCTGTGCTATGACAGATATCATCAGTTTTCTCAGATGCATTCCAAGAGAATCCTTTGGTGACCAGTCTGATTTGTCAGCACAGAATGATGGGCCCCCAGTATACTGGACAGTGAGCAATTGATGGCAACTCCATGGTTCTCTAGGCACAAAGCCAGTTCTTCATCCAGGGATTATTTCCCTTTCCTCTGTGCTGGTTCTGGAGTGTTTGCTGGCTTTGGTAGACTACTTCAGATCATCTGTTTTCCCAGGAGCATTTAGACTTCCTCTGATATTTCACTCTGAAGGCAGTTGTTTCCTGACTGTAAATTGAGAAGGGCATTAGTAGACCACTCATTGTGCAATAATGTCATCTTTCCTGTGCCCATCAACTGGTGGGACAGCACAGGGTGGCTGCTGACTTCAAGGCTGACGCTTCTGTCCCACTGTCTCATCAAAAGGATGACTGAGAAAGGAGTGGAGGATGACAGAGACTCTTGCTCTATCCCTCTCATCCTGAGGATATGGGCAGGTTCTTTAGGCATAAATAGGAATTAAGGAACCACCAGGTAGTATGCTAACCTCTTTATTCCACTACCCTTCCAGTGCAGCAATCAGTATTGGTATTTTTTTTCCTTAGAAGAATTCTATTTGAGAAAAGCAATCATGTTTCATGGCTGGAGCACTGAATTGAAAGTAAAGAACCTGCATTTTCTTTCCAACTCTCTCAGTGACACATTGCTTAACCCTGGAGTTGCTTCATCCCTCTGTTCATCTCTGAAATTAAGTTAATAATTTTTACCTTTTTGTTGAAGAGCATTAAGACCAGTAAGTAAGGATTGTTCTAAAAGAGCAAAGAATGATTATTATTGCTGCTATTGATACATAAAAACAATATTACTAGCATTATGTATAAGTACTTTGCAGGACAAGTGATGATTTTTTCTATTAAGACTTTTATGACTTTTACATTTCTGGAACTTATAATATACTCTAAATATAGAATTTCATGATAGGCTAAAAGTGCTCCTGTGGAAGCATTCAAGAGTTCTGGATATGTAATAGCCCTTCAGTAAAAGTTTTTAAGTACACACTAGCACAATCCCCCTAAGTGTACCCAATTGGTCTGTTAAGTACTTGGCATTTGTTTCAGAAAACCTTCCTTTACTCTTATAATCTCAATATGATAACAAATTCAAAGAAACAATCAAAGGATTTGGTTAATGTAATTTTCTTTTTATTATCCTTCATAATCTCTCTTGGTAATATCAGGATAGCTGAAAAGATAACTTACGAGAACTACCTGACTCAACCACTTAAAAGTATAAAATTTGTGGTAGCACTTAATCCTTTCATTTTCAATCTTATGTATATGCTTATATTCAATGCCTTTATGTTCATCCAAGGGCAGTGAAGTCAACACAGGGCTCTGAGCTGATGCAGAGATAACATTGCATTCAAATTTAGCAAAAAAAACTTGAATTTCCTTGCTTTTGTCAACCTGGATTACAGTTTCATGTGATAACTATTTAATGTAATTACAGTATTTTTAATCTGCTTTAAAATTTCAAACAAGCAATAGCTGTTACAAAGTTATAGTTTACCGTATTACATTTCTTATTAATTGTGGTTTTTTCAATCGCTGCAATCCAAACTGCTGCGGGTTTGTCAGAACTCTGTGGCATGTGCTTGCAATTCATGCCAGCTTTGAAAGAGATAGCTCCTGTATGACAGAAACAGGTAAAATGGGCTTCACCAAGACCTGCAGAAGTAGTGAATGGTGGTGTCCCTTGTCATTCCATCCATGCTTTTTTCTGTTCTGAAGCGCATTGATACAGATCACACACATGAAGGGTCGTGTAAATGAACCTTTTAATCAACTGTGGCAACAGCAGCCTGAAATGCTTGAATCTGTAAGAATGCTGGTACATGTGTTCATAATAAAAATATCATATCTGAGAGCCACAAGATTTTCATCAGTGTCCCATAAATACAGTCAAAAACATTTGAATTTTATTTAAAGAAGCAAACTATAAATGCAGGTTATGTGGCTGTATAGTAATAGGCATGTTTAAAAAAGTAATAACTTTACAGGTTTCAAGCATACAAAGGAAAATTTTGAAACCTGTTTTAAAAACAAACAAACAAAAAGCCTAAATTAGCTGATCTTTAAGCTGGATTTTGAAAGCAGCTTGAAAGCTATGTAAGTTCAGCGAGTCACTTGGAAAATCAGAGCCTTAGAATTCTATGCATGCAGGCAGCAGACCACAGCCTGAGTACCAAGCAATTTGCACCTCTGTTTTGGGCTTCAAGCTCTCGTCCTCCTATGTTAGGCCTTGGCAGACAACTTGGCTATTTGAACAGAATTACCTAGTGGTCCCACTTTTCCTCCCACAGTTCTTCCATACCTATTCCCTGGGCAGCAGTATCAAATGGCAGGGCAAAGTTCAGTGCAGCCTCTCCTTGGCAGGGTAACAAACCCTGCTGGCCAAGCTCTACAGAGGTGGACGTGGAATTGCCTGGAGAGAAGGTCTTTCTAGGAGACTTAGCAAAAAAGTTCATTCTTGCTAAGGACTCTTATTAAAGGACTGTTCTATTTGCATCTTCTTTCCAAAGAACAAAAATGATCAGTCTGTGTGTTCTGATGTAGTAGCTAGCTCCAGACTAACATGTTATTTTCAAATTACTTTTTTGAATGTTACATTTTTCTACACATTCCAAGAAGCAATTTGTAAAAAAATAACTACTTTAAATCAAAATTTATATGTGACATGAAAGCCCTTTATATGAGAACAGATCAGTTCAAGCTATATTTGCAGCTTTATCATTAAAAACAAACAAACAAACAAAAAAAAGCAAAACACACACAACTAAAATAACTTCATGCTAAGTTATCATTGAAACAGAACTCAATAAAACTTCTTGTTTTCAATTCCTTTTGTTTGCAGTGTTGGAAATTATTCTCTTCTCACTGACAAGCAATACCTGCTTGTTTGAGCTCTGGTGTTTTTCCCCCTGCGGTGTGTGCACCATGTGGTTGGTGGGCAGTGCAGCAAGGGTGGGCTGGTTACACCTGGCACTCTGTCGCTGGGACAATTTAACCTTTGCTTTGTCTGGATGGGTCCTTGCAAGGCACTTCCTTGATGAGCTGCACAGTGACCCTCTGGCAGAAATTTTACTATGGGTTATGTGCTGTATTTAGAAACATACCTCAGCACCCAAGGCCTTGTTGTTCAGGTCACTGAATGGAGAGGAGGGTATCTGGTGTTCATACCTGTATTGCTGTGCCCTGTGCATGGCCTGTCCCATTCCAACACTTCCAGAGACTTGCTCAGTTCATCTCTCTGCTCCCCACCAAAATCTTTATTCCAGCTGAGAGCTTGATCCTGAAGAGGGAAGAAGTCACCTATGGACACACAGGGTGTTCTATAGTTCTTTATCTTTGAAAACCAGGTTAGATGGGGCTCTGAGCAACCTGGTCCTAGTGGAAGGTGTCCCTGGCAGGGGGTTGGAAGGAGGGGATCTTTAAAGTCCTTTCCAACACAAAACAATTCAATGGTTCTGTGATCTTGTCTCATGAAATCGTGAGCTTGAGAGACATTTATGTCATATTTTGTGTTACAAATCTGTTGCATTAGATGACTGTAAAATTGCTGCAACAGGGAAAAAACTCCAACCATTTGTAACATTCAACCTTAATTCAAAGGATAGTTTTTCTCACTTTAATAGAAAATGCTCATAGAAAAGAAGTAATGCAAATGTTATTAAAGGGGCAGTGTGCTGTGTGTGATTTAAGCATTTAGCAGAAACCTTGTTTAGTCTGGAACTTTATTTGCTTCTGCTAAATGCCAGGATTTCTGTTGGACACATAAATTAATTTTAGAAAGTGTAAAAGCATACTGTGTTTTTAAAGAGGATGCTGTAATTTTTTTGCTATGTATTGGTTTCCATGAGAATTCCTAGAGGACTGTGTTGCTCTATAATTAGATTTGATTGCCTATGAACTTGATAAGTCTCCTGTAATGCTGCTGTGATAACTTTGGTCTTAGATTATGTAAGACCATTTTATGCATGTATGTTAACATGTATGCATGTTCACCAAGTCAGAGCATCACACTAAGGTTAGAAAAGAATGCAAAATCTCCCAGGAAGGAGAGCAATACTCACAATTGCTCTCATCCAGTTGACCTGAATTGTTTGGAAGAAAGAGAACTGTTTACTTTCATAGTAAAACTAGACTAGACTAGATGCATCCTAAGATGGGTATCTGAAACTAGTGGAAGGGTTCCAGTTACACAACAAAAAGTAGCTGCAATGTGCCATTTTTGCTTGGCACAATGTGGGTTTTTCTATCATAGAAGAGTGCACAAGGCCACATAATGAACACAGGCCACATTCAAAATATTGGATTTTCCACTTTTTCAGAAGAGTTCAGCTGAAAGTTACCAAATTTACAAAAAGCAAGACACCACTCTTTAATTACACCAGTGCTGAAGACTTCTAGACAAGTTCACATGAGCTGGAAAAACTGCCTGATACAATTTTTTCTTGAAACTTCAACTTTTTCAGGAGAAAGTTTTAATTTTTTTTCACAGTTAAACACATAAGTGCAATGATGGTGAATTAAAAAATCAACTGTTTCAAAGCTTTTGAACAGTTGAGTGGCACTGCCAACTATACAGCTTTTGTGGATATGGAATGCTGATTTTCATATGGCAAGGCAAAAGAACTCGTCAGTGAGTGAAGCAAAAAAAAAGCCCAAACCTGAAAACTTTCATTCTTTGTCACCCTAGCAAATATTTAATTTAGAAGACCTCCTTTCACCTGCCTTAAAAAGCAGGCAGAGAGGAGGCTACCCAGATGATTAAAGGAAAGGAACACCTCTCCTGCAAGGAAAGCAAGTCCCTTCCAACCCAAACGCTCTGTGATTTTCTGTTTCTTCATGAACTGCTTTTGCACGTCATCTTCCAACGTCATCTTTTATGTCTGGATTCTGAACAAAAGTCTAAATAAACAGTACATATGTCTTGTAAAGATCTACATATATATGTGCAGTTTCAGGATGGTCTATAAAAGGATCTCTTAGTGTCTACTTGCTGAATTCTGTAGAACATTTCTCAATGTTACAGTGAGTTACTCAACAAAACACAAGGAAACATCAGACCTTGTTGAAAATCAGGCTTAATAGGACAGACCACCAGTATAACTTACAGCTGTAGCTTTTGTACAAGCTTTGTGAACAAGATCAGAGATGCTGCATTGTGCATATTTTGTCAGATCAGGAAAATGAGGGTGGATGACACTGAAGCCTGAAATAAACAGGATTAGAAGCAGAAACTGTGGCCATTAAATGTAACCTACTTTGGCAGGGATGTTTTTTGCTTGTCTAGCAGGTATGCTTTTATTTATATTTATTTATGGACAGGCAAGGTACAGCAAGCTCAGGCTGTTCTAAGAGGAAAGTAAAGTATGGCTGTTTACTTCTGAGTGAAAAAAAACATACTGCAACTTGAACTTTATTGAGGCCTTCTGAAATTAGTCACCTTGGTAAACTTGCAATCCCTTAACATAAAGATGTTATACAGACCTCATGGAATGCCACTGGGCATTCTGTACTGCAGTATCTGCAGTATTTCCCATTGCCTGGCCACAGACTGTTTAAAAAAATCCTTCCACTGGAGATTTGTATCTCTCCTTTTCCCATGGTATTGCAGGAGAAAGTGTTTGCTAAATAAGCCTGTTTCATATGCTACTGACCAGAAACTACTCATGGATGCTGTAGATAATATCTCTGGAGCCTTTCTTAGTGGTTTCCAAATTACAGAGGAGCAAAGCAAATTCTCCAGTTGTGGCTGCCCCATCCCTGGAAGTGTTCAAGGCCAGGCTGGACTGGGCTTGGAGCAACCTGGTCTGGTGGAAGGTGTCCCTGCCCATAGCAGAGGGGCTAGAACTTGATGCTCCTGAAGGTCCTTTCCAATCCAAACCACTCCATTATATGATCCAATGATATTCTATCTAGTCATGTGAAAACATTGTAACATTTATGTTTTAAAAAAATAATACACTAATAATTTAAAAGATTCTTGATCTAGTGCTTACTACCATCAGATAAGTTGAAAAGAATTTTATTAATAGAAATTAGTAAACTGATTGTTTAATTCATTTTAAGTTTAATTTAAGTGCTAAATTTTCAGTGTAAGAGAAAATGTCACTGAAGAGGAAACAATAATAGGAAGGGGTTTAAAAGTCAGCAACTGGTTCTAAGTGAGCCTTAGATACTGAGTTTCAGCATGACTTGATAATTTTTAGCTCTCTATATATATCTTTTGAGTGGGAAGCTGGAATATAGAAACTGAGTGCTGTTTTAATTTTTAAACTGGTTTAAACCAGCTAGATTAGTGGAAACTAAATTGGAAGCAAATCCAGGGTCTTTTCTGCTTTGTTTTGTTGTGTTTTTCTTTTGAAGTATCACTGTTTGGGGACTTTCCCCTGGTACTGTTTGAAATTGTTTTATTGTGACACACTTGGTGGCTGATCTTTGGTAGATAGCAGAGATGCTGCTTTGGCTCATCCACACATTCTTGGATTAGAGCACTGAGGTTCTATATTCAGTCTTGCTAAATTTATGCTTATTATTTGGGTGGCTATATGAATGGTGCTCTTGCTCATCCACATTGAAATGCAATTAAAAGCCCTTTTCTAGGGATTAGATTCATCTTTCCCTGGGTTCCCAAAATCTCCAAGATCAGGGAGAATGAAACAATGTGCTGTGAAACAATTCTGCTGCAGCAGTTTTAAATTTAGACTATGGAATATGAGTGTCTGTTAAAATTTCAGTGAGGAATTACATACCAACTACAAGTACTTGCAAGCTGCATACATTACTTACATCTGTGCTTTGGGTTATGTCTGAAGCCACCACACTCTGCCTCCTGAACAAAAATGTTTTTCATCTTTGTCTCTGAGCATGTTTAGTAAAATTAAAATTTTCAATTTAGATTGAACAAAGAATTACAAGATCATAAATAGGAAAAGTCTGCCTAGTTGTGCTTTTCTTTTCCTAATAATGTCATTAAGGGAATATTATACTACACAGAAGAGTCAAGGTAGGACAGCAAGAAATGCAAAGCAATCTACTAATATTGTGGAAGGCAATTGGATGTTATTTAAACGGGCAGTAAATTAACTATTTTAAGTGTTTCCTTTTACTTCAAACAGGTGGCTCAAGCATGCTATCTGGAGTTCATTTACAGTCAATAGATTCATGGCTAATAATTTAAAAATACTTCCTGAAAGTATTATAACCAAAATGTGACAGTCAGCCTGAAGCCTGAATGAAGATGCATTCTTTTTTAAGGAGCAAAAAGCACCTACATTTAACCAAAATGTATTTGCAAGGATTTTGATGAAATTTACCTGAGGAGTCCTAGGACACCTTGGTTTTATTTGCCGTATTTATTACACTCAGTATACATTGAAAAAAAAAGATGATGTTGCTGCAATGATGTCAGTTCCTGGCAGTGTAAAGATGTGTGTGATAGGTCTGATCAATGCATGAGCTTTAGCATTTCCATATCACTCTAGCTGAAAAAGAGGGAGGCAAGGGAGAAATCCTTCTTTGAAAAATCTTCAGGGATATTTTGCAAAGCTGACAAGGAGAGTTCTGAAAATGCTCACAATGTTTGAAGTTTTACACATATGTTTGAAGTTTCACACATATTCTTATGCAGGGAACTGGTTTGGGTTTTTTCCTTCCTTGAAAGGTCATCACTAGGAATAGCTGGCCATATACAGAAGTTAAGGGGAAAAAAATTCTTTAGGTATTCTCACAGGAATTCAGATAAATATTGTATCTTTCAAAATATGTGGGGTTTAAACTAATATTTCATTCAAAAAACAGTGGGGTTTTTTCCTTCTTCTTTTTTTTCTTAAAGCCTCTGCCTCCTTGTCATGACTCTAAGGAATCTATGCAGGTGTATAAACAGCACTGCAAAATAGCAGAAGAGTACCACGAGGTCAAGAAAGAAATTGCTCTTCTGGAAGAAAGAAAGTGAGTAACTTTCCCAAAGGATTTACTGTCCTATATTCTCTTTGTAAAACCCTGTTTGAAACATGGAAGTTTAACATTGTATTTTCTCACCTTCTATACAGATGTTTATATATGTATATACTTATTTATACATATTTTATAATTGTGGCCTTCCAGTATCTAAAGGAAGCCTAGAAGAAAGATGGAGAGAGACTATTTATAAGGGCCTGGAGTGACAGGACAAGGAGAGTGGCTTCAAACTGACAGAGGGCAGGGATAGATGGGATATTGGGAAGAAATTCTTCCCTCTGAGCATGGTGAAGCCCTGCCACAGGTTGCCCAGAAAAGCTGTGGCTGCCCCATCCCTGGAAGTGTCCAAGGTCAGGTTGGACAGGGCTTGGTGCAACCTGGTCTAGTGGAAGGTGTCCCTGCCCATGGCAGGGGTTGGAACTGGATTATCTTGGGGGTCCCCTCTAACCCAAGCCATCCTGTGATCCCATGGTTTCGTGCCTCTGCCTGATGAGCACAAGTTGGCCATTCCTCTGTAGGACCTACTGGGGCCACCAAGGGCTGTCACAGTTCAGTTTTGTGGGTGTCCCTAAAAGCTTCACTGGCAGCCTCCAGGTCACGTAACAATCCAGTTCATCTGGTGTAGGTTCCTTTTCAATTTTAGTTTTTTCAATAAACATTGCGCGCTTTAATGAAGAACAAAATGGATCCTCATTTAGGCTTAGAATCCTTGACAATATTAGTAAACATGTTTTTTTGTACACTGGGTCAATATACACTGGCATTTCAGGTGTTCATACCCAAAGTGAATAAGCTGGAGGCTTTTTTTCTTGTTTATGGCCTGTACCCACAGCCCTGTCATCTTTTGCCTGACTACTAAATGGCAAAGTGCACTCTGGCTGTTGGTCCCTTTCCACAAGAAACCTGAAAAAGAAATTCAGAGAGAGGAAAGAAGGTGAATAGTGAAATCTCTGCCCAGCTGACCCTGCAGCTCAGCCAAGTTTGCATCCATGGGAATCTTCAGCTGCAGAAGCAAGAGGGATACTTGAAATCCTGTAGTCTTACAAGACAGCCAAAGAACTCCCTGAATCCAAACTATGCAGGGTAAGAAAGTGAGATGTCTTTACCTGGGTTGATGGCTAGAGCCATAATATAGTTACTTTTTGCCTAAAGTGTCAAAGCTAGTTGAAATTTCCCACTGCAAACCCCCTTCCACTGAAGGATCAGTGTGGCACTCAGATGCTGACAGACTGGAACAAAAGCTAAAAAAGATGATGACCAATGTCATGGGAAAATGCATTTTGCATTTGATTCATATTTGCAGTGTTTGCATTTGATTCACCATTAATTGAACTTGGCCAATCAAAAGTAATTAGTATTTTTAAAAAGATTAGAAGATAAGTAATTTATTTTAAATTTGCAATGATTTTTCAATTTGGTTGTCTGATACAAGCTGCTTACATATGTATTTAGCAATCAATTCAGTGGAAACCGTGTGTCTTTGTCTACTCTGAAAATCCAAGCACAATATAAAATATTAAATGACTCTTTAAGTGCTTGACTTTAGTTGTATAAACACCAAAGGTAGCCTTCAATCATTTTGGTTTTCGAGTCTACTAATATCAATCCATTATTATTATTATTATTATTATTATCATTATTGGCACAACTCTGAATCAGTTATGCCTATTTATGAAGAATGATTGGAGCCCATGAAAATGAGACGTTCACATATATTTTTGAACTTTCCAGAATTTAAAAAAAATTGCTGTTTGAATGCAATTTTTTTATCTATAAGTCTCCGGTACTAGCTAAATTAGAAATGGTTTGGTTCTTGAGAATGGCAAGTACATGCAAAAAATTATTTACCTGAACTCACAATTATCCTAATCAATCTCTGAGCCCAGAGGTCAGCCTCTCAGAGCTGCTTATCTTGGATGAATTAAAGGGCTTCAGGCTGGCATTCTCCTTCATTCCACCAGTGGATGTCAACAGTGGAACAATGTCAGGAGGCTCCCACCGCTGCTGTCTTTGCTGAACCTGTTCTGGGAATTCCATGCCCCAGTAAACAGATGTTATGAGTGGCTGTATAAGGCAGCAAATGGAATTATATTATTGAGACCCACATGTACTTTCTAATTACATATTTGTAGCCTTCTATTCACATGCTGTATAGCTGTGAAACGCCCAAACATAACAAATATCAGGGCAGCACCTTTCACACCTCCCATGTGTCTTAATCTGAAAAAGCGATCCTACAGCATTGGGATCAAGGATGTTTAATTTCCTCACAAGCTGGTGCACTATGGTTGCCTGATTTTGGCATTTAACAAACTGCAAGTGCAAATTGAAGATATTTTTTTCTCCAGATGTGGCTTGTTTATAACTCTTTCCTCCAAGTAGATTATCCATTTTGTAGTATTTTGGAGTGAGTCTCCTGCCTTCCTCCATTGCATATCTTTTCTTTCTGGAGCAGTCTGTTTTTATTAAACCCTCTAGAAACTAATTGGAACCTCTTTACCACATGGTTTGGTTGAAATTGAAAGGTGGATTAAAAAGTTATTAGGACACATGTAACTTTACACACATGTAAGCGAACAAACCTGAACACGACAGACTTGATTTTTATTTAAAGCTAGATAGAAAAGAAGTATAAGTGTGGAGGCAAAGGAATAAGCAAGAAGTAAAAGGGAGTTTTGCTGTCATGTTCACTGATTTATGTCTAAAAACATTCTCAGCACTTACAGTAAGAGAGTTAAAAGCAGTTTAGGGACTAGCATATACTGAATGAAGAGTGGATTATAATGGCTGGGGTGGCATGCATGTTTTGCATTGTGTGTGTCCATATAAGTACATATGTGTATATAAATACATGTGTACATTCTTATATATGTATACACTTATATATGCACCTCATAATTGTGGCCTTTCACTACCTGAAAGGAGCCTGCAAGAAAGATGGAGAGAGACTATTTACAAGGCCATGCTGAGATAGGACAATGCAGAATGGTTTTAAACTGATAGAGAGTAGGTTTGGATTGGATTTTAAGGAGAAATTCTTCCCTGTGAGGATGTTGGGGCACTGGAAATGGTTTCCCAGACAGCCCTGGCTGCCCCATCACTGGAAGTATTGAATATTCCGTTTTAAAAAGGGAAGAATGCTTTCACTTGTCTAAAAAGTCTGATGAGATGCACAAGTTTTTAGCCTCAAAACCAATTACAATCAAACTCAAAACATAGACTTTGCAATTTTTTAAATTTGCCCCTGCTGTGGGTGTCTTCTTCTACATTTGAATTTGAATGTATGGAAATGAAGATTCCCAATTGTCTACTACACCTACTATCTATTGTCTATTTCTCTTAAATACTATTTTGATAAAATGGACAATGATCAAGTTGCATCCCTTGTAATGGGAACAAACAGCTTTTATAAGCGTTTTTCAGTCTGCATTTTTACCAAAGGCAATCACAAATGCTGTTGGATGGTATCCTTGCCAGTGCTCCCAAATTCTCTCCACAGATCCATTCACCTGTGTCATTCCAATGACAAGTCTCACCTGGCAGTTTCTGTACCTGTGGTGCCTGTGACAGTACATAGAGGATGCTGAAGGCTATGACTGACAGAAAAAAGCGGAAAATGGATCGAGCAAATATTTTTTATTTGTTGGCTAGGACAAAGAAGTAATGTTAACCTGACACATATCTGTACAGGTATTAGAGCTTCTTAGCAAAAAAAAAAAAAAAAAAAGGAGTAGAGTTAATTCTACTTTAAATAATTTTTGTTCCAACCTCCAAAGTTCAGTGTAACCTGTCCTACATGAAATAATATATACAGGTATATTTTTATATTATTTTATAAGACATAGCAAGTTGTACATTTATTATTTTAATAAAAGTGAAAACCATTGAATCTTTTACAACTTTTCAAAGGCTTTTACTTCTGCTTAGCTTGATGTGTAATGTGAGCATCGAGTACAGCCAAAGTAAAAAGTCAGTGAAGCAAAATGACAAGGGCTGCTTTTCATCAAGGTGAGAACAAACTTAATTACTTGTTCTCTTTTGTGCAATATACATGGCAAGAGAATGTACTAGGATGGCAGTGGGAGAGAAGATGACAAGTAATTCACGGGAAAATGGGAAATGTGAGAAAGAAAAGGAGGTTGTATCAAAAAAGGGAAAATCAAAGGACAAAGCAAATAAAGATGGGAAAAGAAGTTACTCAGGAATAAAAAAGGAAGCAAGAATTTGAAAGAACATTGGGTAGATTTTTTTGCTAATTTAATCATAGCTTCGTTTGCTGTCTTCACTCACACTCTTCACATTTATGCCAGCAATACATAGTACAAGGGAAAAAACCACTCTGGAATGGGAGACATGATTGAAAATAAAGAAAAGGGTGTGGAAGCGAGAACACACCACATTTAGGGCACAGAATGTAATTTAATTTATGTTCCAGAAACACACACGTATTTCCATAACAGATGGTTTTGGGTATCTAACTTTGGGTGAAAGGGATGAGATGGCTGGTTATTTTGAGCACTTGTTATATTGCTATTACTAGATAATGACCCTGGATTATGTAGTTAAATATTAGAGTTGCCATGGTTGCTAGCTGTATCTTATATTCTTAGCACTGCATGGTTATCTCTTTTTCCTCCCCCAGACAATTCTAATATAAATCTACAGAAAAGATCATTTGATCACCACCTGGTTTAGGATCACTTGTTCTCTTGGCCATGGATATGATTTCTTTTCCTTTTTTTACACATTAGAGTAGACACAGAATCATAGAATTGTTAAGATGGGAAAAGACCTTTAGGATTATCAAGTCCAACCACCAGCCCAGCACCACCTCCCTGTTCACCATTAAAGTGTGTCCTCCACTGCCACCTCCACATGTTTTTTTACCTGCTCCAGGGATGGTGACTCAACCACTTCCCTGGGCAGCCCATTCCAGTACTTTACAAACCTTTCAATGAAAAACTTTTTCCTGATATCTAATCTGAACCTCCCCTGGCACAACTTTAGGCCATTTCCTCTCTCCCTATCCCTTGTTCCCTGGGAGCAGAGCCCAACCCTTACCTGGCTGCACCCTCCTGTCAGGGAGTTGTGGAGAGTGAGAAGGTCCCCCCTGAGCCGCCTTTTCTCCAGGCTGAGCCCCTGCAGCTCCTGGTGCTCCAGACCCTTCCTCAGCTTTGTTCCCTTCTCTGGACACACTGCAGCCCCTCAGTGCCTCTCTGATAGGGAGAGGACCAGAAGTCCTCTGGTAGAAGAAGTCCAGTTCTGATAGGGAGAACTGGACCAGAACTGGACCAGAAGTCAGGACCTGAGGAGTGGCCTCAGCCATGCCCAGCACGGTGGAACAGTCCCTGCCCTGCTCCTGCTGGACATGCTGTTGATGATAAAATCCAGCATCCCACTGCCCCTCTTGGCAAATAGCATGCAGTGAAGATGACTGCTTCATTTTGTGGGAGCCTTTCATATGTTTTAGCTTGCTCTCATGACCAAAGGACTGTTTCTGTGCTTTTTAGTCCAGAGGATGTCTCCAGGTACAGTTTCTTGAGTGTCTTTCCCAACACTGTGAAGACAAGTAGTTTTCAGACCTCTAGGTACTTCAGAAGAAGATTGGTGTAAACCTTAAAGGCAACATTTTAGCTCGATTTTCCCATTCTAGACCTGTTTTTTCATCATCTCACATGTATGCAAAATATATGTTACTTGCCAAATACTAGAAATTAAATTACAGCTTTTCTAATACAAAGAGAGACCTCCTCTTCTAGAGGAAGTGTCCTTGCCTTTGGAAGGTCCTTTCCAACTCAAACTGTTCTGTCATTCTATGACCTTTTATATGTTAGCATCTGAGACACATTTTCTTTTATGTTAAAGCAGACTTTAATGTCTTTAATGGTGTTTTTTTTTGATTTATTAGTAGACTTAGGCAAGGACAATCTCCTCAAGACAGCAGTTACCTTGCAGGGTCTCATAATTCCCCCTGATGAAAGCCATGCCAAATGTGGGAAGAGAAAATGACCTTATGGCCGCCAGTACACAGCAGTTGTTGGAGCAGATACTGTACTGCCACAGATGCCTGATCCTGAATACCTTGTTCACAATGGGGAAAAGGCAGATCTGAGTCTTTGTATTCTGGAAACTGTTTTCCTTGTGTCAGTCTATCTCTAAATACACGTATCTCCAGGCAGATTTATCTGCTTAGTCTGTCACTTTTCTTTGTATTTATTCCTTGTGAATATGACTGTTGAGGAGCTCTGTTCTCTGCATGCTTAGTCATTAAGGCCAGAACAAGAGAAATAACTTCCCTAAGACAGTGCTATGTTTTTCTCCTGCTTGTGGTTGATGGGTTTATGATGCAAATCACTAATGTTGCCTCCCAAACCCCTCCCCAAAAAAGAACCCTTCAAGTACACATTACAGATTGGCTCAAAGCTTTGAGTACCTCAGCACTAGTTTGGAAAATACCTTATCAATACTGTTAATATTTAAACTTGGGGTAACCATTAACAGAAAGCACAGATTACACAGTGCTACATCTATTTATTAAGCATCCACAACAAGGTCTAGATGGTGCAAGAGCTTAGCATGGTGTTCTTTAACCTCTGAAAGCTAAGTTCAAATCTAGGATTAGATCAGATGTAAATGTTAGTTACTGTCCTCATCCTTTTGTGAGCTTCCTAAACTACACCATTCATAACATTTAGTAATTCCCTGGTACTCTAATTTTAGATCTGTGGCAGGCTGACAGTATTAGCCTGAAACATCACCCTATCCTGTAAACAGGTGTTGATCCTGATGGGAAAGGACTAAGTAGGTTCTGCTGACTCAGAAGTGGGCAATTTTACTACCTCAGTGCAAGGAAACTGCTTTCTGTGAGGAAGGTCCAAGAGTGTGGACTACAACAATGATTGTATTTTGATTTTAATGCATTTATAGTTTGTTTGATAGCAAATCTAAATCCTCGGGAGGGGGGAGGGAGTTATCTGGGCTGCTTGAATATTACTGGAGAGCAGCATGAAAGCCAAGCCTGCAGAGAATGTCATCAAATCAGAGCTGACCTTCATTACTGGAGCTGTCTGAGTTTGCACGTTGTCTGTCTGTGCCTCTCCTGGCTCAAGTCCAGGAGGGTCAATGCCATTCCTTTTCAAGTCCTGAAAGTTTCCACAGAAAAGGTTTACCCACTTTTAAGATGCTGTGATTACGTAGTAATCAGTGTGTTCACTGCATCTCCCTTTCAAAAAGCTCATGAGTGTAAGAAAAGTAAGGAAGAATGATTCTGAATTCATTTGTTTGGACACTTCTAATTTAACAGTCTGTAATTTGAAAGAGCTTAATTTAGCCCTTCAGTCCAACATTGCACCAGAGAATAATTGCAAAGAAATACTGCAGAAGTTCTTATTTGGTCTCCAGAGATAAAAATCTTCCAGAGGAAGTCCAGGGAGAAACAAAAACAAAACCAACCAACCAACCAATAAACCAGAAAAAAACCCCCAAACATCTGGAGTTGTAAAAACTCATTGTCCCTGAATATATTTCTCACATGAAATCATTCCTCCATGGTCTCAGGCCCATGAAAAGGAGCTGTCTAGCAAGATCGTCTTGACTTCTGTGAAAACTGGTTGATCTAGAATGGCCCAGCCACAGAGAAATGAACCTGTTAGAGGCTTGCTGTGTTTAAAACTTGTACAGCTATATTGTGTTAAATGTAAACAGAATTCTACTGAGCAAAAATACCCTCTTGATGTTTCCTCTCAAAGGCCTGACTGAATGCACCTGTCACCAGGTGAAAGGAAACAGAAGAGGCTTTGCTGCAGCATAGCTGCTCTGCCTTACCTCAGTAGTATAAAACAAAGCTATCATATAGGAGGATGCCTTTGGCTGATTTAAAAATTCTGTAACAGCTGCCAACTCTTCTCTTTTTTTTTTTTTTTTAATCTATGGGAAGCACAGCTGGTAGAAATGGCTGTACCAAGAATCTGTTCTAACTTGTGAATCCTTGAACTGCAGTAACCATGACTGTAAACAGTCAACTAAACCATGGGCAAACTCTGCTATCACTGAAAGCTGCAGTAAAGACAGAGGAAGGTTAACCTGATCCTAAACGAAGGCCGCACAGAAGTGTTTGTCAAAAGGCAGATTTACAGTTTTGCTGCTCTGTGTGGTAGCTTTTCAGCCACAAGTAACACAAGTGATCAGCAAACACAGGAATGTTATCTTTTCATGAACACTCTGACCTGTGGGAATAGAATTGCTGAGCTTTAGGAATTTCCTGTCTGAAAGCACTGGTCTAGCCTGACAAGTGGGCTCCTTTAGGGACTGCAGTGAAATCTATCCACTATGAAGGCATGAACAACTTCCCACTGATGATCTACAAATACTGTTTTGACGTGACTGAGAAATAAAGTCACAGGGCTATGAACAGTTAAAAGATTAACTAATCTCTGAGATAGAATGATCAAAAGAACCTCTTTTAGAAGAGACTTCCTGTAATGGGTGAATTTTTGACTTAAAGGGAAAAGAAACCCAGAGGCCAGGCTGGCCTGGTGGGTGACTAAGGGGAGAGCAGTTAGATTCTCTGTGGGTTACTCATGCCTTCAGCGTGTTTTAAGACCTCTTTTATCTCAACTTATGCTGAGGTAATTTCAGTTGAAACTATACAGGAAACTCCAGCTCCTGGCCAGCTCTGGGAATACAAGGCACTGTGTGACTCCATCTGGAAAAGTCACAGCTTGAATCCTCTTGTGTCTGTACTTAGGAGGACCAGGAGGGGTCAGGTTTGCAGCTCTTCCTCAGCAATAGGGCTAAGACCTGACTCTAAACATGTTATAGAAACAATATATCTAGCTCAGATTCAGTGCCTACTACTTATTGGATTTGTTTGTAGTAGAGAAAAGGAAACCAGGCACACTTCACAGAACTTACTGATAAATCTAACCAACCAAACAAAAGCACCTCACTCTCTTTCAGCGATACCTGGTATTGAGAGAAAAAGAAATTGTTGTTCTTCTGGCAAAGTATTAGCAAGTCATCTCTAGGAACTTGTTTCTCCACTGTGAATTGTGTGCTCAACTCTTACTGAAGTTAGAGATCACAGAATCATGCAATCAATAGAATAGTTTTGATTGGAAGGGACCTTAAAATTCATCCAGTTCCAACCCCCTTGCCATGGGCAGGGACACCTTGCACTAGACCAGGTTGCTCCAAGCCCCATCCGGCTTGTCCTTGAACATTTCCAGGGGTGGGGCAGCCGCAGCTTCTCTGGGCAACCTGTGCCAGGAGCTCACCAGCCTCAGAGGGAAGAATTTCTTCCCAGTATACCATTTCCTGATGTCTTTCAGTTTAAAGCCATTCCCTTGTCTTGTCACCTGTGTCAAGAGTCCCTCTCCAGATCTGTTGGAGCCCCCTTTGTACTGGAAGGGGCTCTAAGGTCTCCCCAAAGCCTTCTCTTCTGCTGAACATTCCCAAATACAGACACAGCATTTTTCAGGCTTGGTCACTGAACAGCAAACCAATCCGAGATTTTGGAATCTTAGTCTTTTAAAGGTGTGAAAAATGCGTATTTTATGATTGGCTTTGGGCAAATATTAAAATGAATATTACATGTGTTGTGTTAGAAAGTTATCCTGTATTAATTCTCTTAAGTAGTGTGTTAAATATAGTTTTAGGTTACAAAAAATGTTAAAATAGAAACTATGCTATGTAGGATGCTTTTTTAAAGAAAGGACTCGCAGCAAGATGGCAGCCACAGGACACCTAAATCTTTCAAAGAAAAAGAATTTATTGCTCTCTTATCAGAAGAAATGAACTACTTCCTGCCTCGAAGGCGCTGTTAGGATTCAGAGGAAGAAGTTGACACTGACCAGACAGAATCCTCTGTCTGAATGGAATTTATGCATCAAGTATGAGGTGTATGAATATGCAAGAGGCTATTGTTTTTAAGGGTTAATTCTCTGTTAACAGGGGTCCTTTTTTGGGCTTATGCTGCCCAGAAAAAGGTACCGGGACTGTCCGTAACTCTGTTTCTATTGTCTCACATTGTCCTAATTCAAGTTGTCCAAATTATTATTACTCTAATTATATTGCTATTTTTATAACCATTTTATTACTATTAAACTTTTAAAATTTTAAAAACAAATGATTGGCATTTTTCACAAAGGGAAAAAACAGGACTCTAAAAGATTCATTTTCTATGTCCTCGTTTCACACAAGTTCAAGTAATAAAAACGAAGTTAACAACACACACAGCCCATCTTTGACCTAACACAGGACAACAAATTTTTGCCTACTGCCACTTTTAATAATTGAGGGGTTTTTTTCATAACCATCAGAAAGGAGCTGATTGCCAGGCTGGAGCAAGTGGAAAAAGAAAGTATGGATGCTGCTCGGCTGGCTAAGGAGTACGCACAGCTGACAGAGGAGAACCGGACGCTGAAGCTGGCCCAGATGCAGTGCGTGGAGCAGCTGGAAAAGCTCAGGATACAGTACCAAAAGAGACAGGGCTCCTCATAACTCCCAGCTAGCTCGTGGGAGGCACTTCATACAGGAATGGAAAACAGATTTTAAAATAAAGATCTGTTTAATGTGTTACAACACTTTACTACGGATACAGAGCATGTAAAAGTCTGAATTTGATTTTATGCTTGCCACCTAGTAGCTTAATATAATGGATATTTCATCCATTATATAATGAATGTTTTATTTCAAGTAACATAATTGAAGTTAAGCTATCCCCATTATATGTTCTAGTGGATCAGGTTTCTTTTCTAAACATATTTCTTCCAATTTAAGAAGATATGGACACACTAGAAAATTATATAAATAGTCTCTGTGTTGGAAATTTGGATCATACTAAGGACTGGGACAATGTTAATATATGGAATACATGTATGTTAATTTTAGTTTGGTAAATTCTTTTTAAATTATTTTCCTTATGCATAAAGTGTTTGGAAGTTATCTTGAAGCAGATCTCCTCACTAGTAAAAACTATGCTTGATGTCAACTTCACACTGTTGTATAAAATCTGAAAAACTGCACATTAAAAATTGAAGTTACAAAATCATTTTTTATCAAACAAATGCACTTCCAGTGATAATTTGCAAGTTATAAAATTAAAAAGAAACAGATGAGATCAAACTTTCCTTCCTTAAGTGTACAGATTACTTGAGTGCCTTTTTATTGTACTTTTAGGCATGCAAGAAAGGAAAAATTAATATAAGAATCATAATTTCATCATAGCTTCAACTGAGACTATGTCAGTAAAATTATTGTAAGGCTCTTTTGTTCTTATTTCCTGGTCTATTTTGGACCATAACTGGCTGTAAGTAGGGATGGGAGTTCTGTGATACACAAATTACTGGAAAGTAAAATGTCAGTTTTACTTGCTCTATTTATCCCTGTATTTTCCTAGATCAACTTAAAAATCTTCATTATACTTCCATTTCTATTCATAGAGATTTTTTTTCATTAAGAGTGGATGTAGAAAAGCCCTTTTATGTTCTAAATGTTCTCAAATCACCCTGTATTTTAAACTCTGCTTGTCAGGTGCAGCTTGTTACATCTTCATGAGCTTAGAATTCAACTTAAATGTGTTACTAGTATTGTGTCTTAGTAATTGAAAACTCTGAACTTAAGATTTGCACCAGGACTTTATCTTTGATTATTATCATTAATCTATCATGAAAACGGAATTTCCTGTTAATCAGAACAATTCCTGGCAGCAAAGGGGACAAAAAAAGAATTACAAGCTGCCTGTAATTTATCTGTGCTAACTGCCTACAGTATTCCCTGCAGCACCGGTGGGAGAAGTGGCTCTGTGTTGCTCCAAGCACCTGGCATTGCAGCAGGAGAGCATGAAGAGGTAGGAGGAGAGGACAACCTTGTTTCCCCTTCTCCTCCTGAGCCTCCAGGGCAGCGTCAGCATCCAAACTTGGCACTGCTTCCTGCTGTACCTGGGAAATCACCACTCCTGAGGCATGCACTTCCCGCTGGAATGCTCCCTGAGCAGTGGAACACTGTATTTATTCCTCTTATTATCTGAGGATCCAATTTTCCTTGTACTTTGTGGAAGTTGAAGAAAAAATAACGTAGTTAATAAAAACCACTTGGAATATTAGGCCTGGAAGTGCTGGAAAAGTCTTGTCTGAGTTTTGCACTGTTGGGAAATAGAACTTGAAATCAGAGCTTTGCTTTGAGCACAGAATACCAAAAAAACTAGAATTACCCTTTTTTGCCTGTGTTTGTGTGTTTTGAACAAGAGAATTCTCATTTTAAAATAGTTTGTCATTTTAGTCAAAGGTTTTTCCATCTAGCCTTGAAAACTTCATGCAGTCAGATTATGTCAGTGAATTCACTGAAAGCCATATAAAGTACATAACATTAGTTTATTGACAGACTGTCTTTGGATGCAAATGGATCAGACAGCAGACCTTTACTTAAAAATAACTGTGTTCACCTTGAAATTTTCTATTTAAGTGCAGTCACCATGCTTTAGATATCAGAAAAATTACAGACCATATGCTGGGAGAAAAACCTGAGTGAGAGCCACAGTCAGGTGGAGAAGGAAAGCTGGGCCTCATTTGTGGCAATCAGCACTTGGAGAATAGTCAGGGAATATGTTTTTCCTAACCTGTAGGTACTGACCAGTATAGAAGAATTCAAGAAATATTTTACAGATGTGCAGATGCCAAATTTTTGATGTGGTCCAGCCTACAAGCCTGGATAAATATGAAATTCTTAAACCATACCAAACTAATTTAAGTCATAGATTTATATTCAGCTTGGACTTTAGCTATGTGCAATCAAATTTTCCTCCTGCTTTTAGTTATGGTTAAAGTAAAAAATAACAGCTTTGTATGAACATATTTGCCTGCATGCATGCTCATGTGCCTGAGAGCTGGAGCTCAGAGAAATTGTATCACAATTCAAATGAGTAAAACTCATATAGAAGTACCAAGGATGAAAAATTTGTGTCTCTTGAAAATTGTTTTAAAAAAAAAAAATATTTGGGGAAGTGGGATTCAAAGGCAAGAAGGTAGGGAAATGGAATTTTCCAAAAATATTCATAGGCAAGTTAAATTAAAATGTGGCATAGTCCGCATAATGCAGAAAATCATCCAGGTGTTGAAAAGAGTAAAGGTAGCTGGAACGACCTTCTGAGAGGTAACTGCTGTATCTATCATCCATCCCTTGATTTGTTTATCAAGAGCATAATAGTGAAAAATATTCTCACATTCAGTAAGTCTCCAATTTGGACATGCTGAGTTTTTCTCTAGATACAGTGGAGCTCTTCTGACTAAATAGCTGAAATTAGACTTTTTAATAAAGCATTTATCATACTGATCCTGTATTTTCCATGTAGACAATATGGTTTGTGTTCTGGTTGAAGTGGTCTGCATGTTAGGTCCTGTTGTATCTATCACACTATAAAAACAAGTTTTATACAATTATTTCACAGATGTTTTTAGAATTTCAAAAACTTAGAAGCCAGTTTTTGAAATCAAGTACCAAAGAAAGGTTCAATTTTATAACATTTGACTACAGCCTGTGAGAACTGCAGCTGTATGGCAGACAAAGTGTATTTCTTGCTGTTATCCAGGTTATTCAGGTTAGCAGAAGTAAGCATGCCACTACCATGATGAATGCATTTGCTTCAAACCACTTAAGGCACAGCGAAGTACATGGGTTTGAAACAAAAACAAGACCTGTGCTTTCCATTTTCTATCATTGCTAAACAACTTCCTTCCCTCGTAAAGAATGCTGAACAAACTCAATTTAAGGCTTCCAGTTAGCAAGGATATGACTCATGCAGTCGTGAAACAGCCAGAGCCAAGGGTGACTTGACGCTTGGAACATCTGGAAGATGAGGAGCTGTGAGTTTGAGTTCGGTGCCTTTTAAAAAAGAAAAACTTTCCCTTTTCAGGATTGCCTCTATTCTGTCTGATTTTGTGAATTAATGATCTTTGGAAGTGTGTCACCTCCCACCAGAGGCTTCCATCATCTAGGCCTTTGTAAAGATTACACACTGTTAACAGTGGGGACAGGTGGGACAGAGAGGTGTTCTCAGCCTTCTTTTGGCTTGTGTGCTCGGGGACCTCTGCCACGCGCCACTTTGCTGCTTCATCTCCAGTCACAGGACACCTTGCAGAAATTAGCTAGTCACAGTAATAACCATAAACCATTTGATGGCTTTCCCTATCTAAAATTCTTTTATTGATCAACACACAAAGTGGAAGCGTCTAAAGGAACAGAGGAGACTTGTGTCGCCATGATATTTTCTGAAAAATCCCTTTGCCAGGATTTTTCTCCTGAGAAGCTGAGAAGCCTCAGAGGAAAAGAAAAACAATAATTATCTGCTGCTGTGTAATGCAAGAGGTGCATCTTTGATTGGTCCATGTTGGTTGTTTCTAATTAATGGCCAATCACAGTCAGCTGACTTGGACTCTATGAGAGTCACGAGCTTTTATTATTCATTCCTTTCTATTCCTTGCTAGCCTTCTGATGAAATCCTTTCTTCTATTCTTTTAGTATAGTTTTAATATGTCATTTTCTTTTAATATAATATATATCATAGAGTACTAAATCAGCCTTCTGAAACATGGAGACAAGATTCTCGTCTCTTCCCTCATCCTGGGACCCCTGTGAACACCACCACAGACTTGTCAGGAAGAGTCTTGCCTCTCTGTCAGTGGGGGGTACAAAATGTGCAATGGTGGAAGAACAGGGCTGCAAGGAAAGGAAGTTTGGTCCAGGCAGTGATGTAACAGGAACAAAACCTGGGTGCTGCCATGACTTTTGTCTCCCATCTTCATACTTCCACAGTCATGCCTGTGCACCCACAGCTCTGAGGGTTTTCTCCCTCCTGGTGGGATGCCATGGTGTGTAGATGCATGGATGATATGGTGATACATATCCCTGGAAAACCCGCAATGAAACTATTAACTGTCTTTGTGACAGCCTGGAAGGCGTGCAGCAAAGAAAGACTAAGACTGAACAAGTACCAAAAAGCTGGGCCCTGCTGTTCGTCTTGATGTTCTTCTGCGGAAAAGACCAGACACCAACTGCGGGACTGCACCATGGTGCACGTTATGGAGGAAGGGAAGGTAGCAAAGCAGAGTTGGAGGGGCAGCCTCAACCTCACCATTTCCTTCACTGGCTGAGGAATGTTAAACTGGGAGTTACCAAGGTGGTCTTTCAGGTGCACACCAAAACTGTGAGGCTGACACTTCAAAGTAGATTATTTTATAAGAATGAAAAATCTACCTTGCTTGAGACAGTGCCAGTCACCTCTAGGTTCTTCAGTGCTCCTAACAAGTAATGTCCTGTGTTACTCATACCCATATGAATGAAAAATGACAACCATTCACAAATCACCGTTATCCTCAACCCAGGCTTCCTCCACTGCATGGTTTATTCTGTAGAAAGCACAAGATTTAGCATATGAGTCACTCCGCTTTTCTACACCCCAATTATCAGTTCCCCCTTCTAAACCTCAGTTCCTTCAATTCCCCTGACCACAACCCATCCCCAGTGAGTAAGCAGCATCAGCCCAGAGCTCAGATCCAGTTGTCTGACGATCTTATGACATGGTCTGATGATCACCATGTGCTCAAGGTGGTTTCCAAGTGCTATGTGTGATGTTTTGTGGTTCGGTGCTGGTATGTGGCAGCAAGGAATTCTACCAGCCTGCAGGTGCCTACTCCGAGACATGCTTGGTTTCCTTGAACTGGTTAGAAAATATGAGAGTCAGTGGTCTGTGGATTTAGTTATTTGTCTTATACTAAATTTTAATACAGGAATTAGGGAAACAAAATGAGGATGTGTGTGCTGATGTAACAAATGTGCAGCCAGATGCCAAACTGTGCTCTTGGTACAAGGAATGAGTTAAGTGATACGAGAACTTTAAGTGATGGAAAGGAAGTAGGTACAGCTAGGAAGAGGAACTGGTGAGTGAGCTGTTGCCTTAACTGCTTGCTTTCTGGCTGCTTATGGCTTGCACCAACAGAATGTATAGGCTGTTGTCCTTAGCTCAGCATTAAGAAGCTTTTTTTTGGATGTATCCCAGCACTTTTCCAAGCCTAGTTTACACTAAAATTTTATACCGGAATATTTACTTCATTAAAGTAATGTTTTTGTCAACTCTGTCCAGAATTAACAGAGTTATGATGTGGTACAGATGTCAGAGCGTTGCAGATGGTTCTTCTACAGAAAGAGGAATAACCGGTATCAGAATATGACTATTGTGCTAATCATGGAATCATAGAAACTCTTGAGTTGGGAGGGTCCCATAAGGGTCATTGAGCCCAATTCTAAGCCAACTGCTGTATTTGCATTAAAGATAAATAAAACCTTGATAAATAGCCTATGTAAAGTAAAAACTGCATTGAAGCAGAGCACTTCAGTACTAAAATAACTGCAGTCCCACTAATGGTTTTTGCTGCTTTCACTGCACAAGTAGAGTTTGGTACTTTTATGAACTAGATCCCCGGTTTCTCACATGAAGGAATCGCAGCAGTGTGATGGTCTGTGATTGAAAAACTTTCACCTCTGTCTTGTAACTTTCTTACAAGTGTACGACAAACGTCAGTGCACAACCCAGATTGCCTTGTGGCCACAGATTTCTTCACAGCTATTTCAACACAATGCTTTCCCCAGCCTGGGTCTTTGACTCCCACATTCCTTTGCTGTGTGTGGACACCTGAAACAAGTCAACCACTCTGAACTTTTTAAAGCAGTCAGAAGCAAATGCATCATTGAACATTATCTGCTAAGGAAATTGACTGTCTTGTGGTCAGACCCTTTTGTATCCCTGGTCAGCAAGTACATCAGTATAGATATTTCCTGATTAGATGTCAGTACAAAAAATACCAATGTTAATATTCATGGAAGTCAGAGGCACATTCAGACGTACTCCTATGAATGCTATTCTAAATAATAGACTTACTCAAGGCGTTCCCTCCATGGCTGTGAATATAAAAGCCAGAAACTCACATATGAAGAAGTACTTTCTGATGAAATTATCTATGCCAAGAATGTGAACACTTCTTTTTGACATAATTTCAAAAAAGGAGTATTCTTTCAAGCAAAAAAACCCAAACCACCCAACTACATTACATTAGTTCCCAACTAATATAAATTACATCCAGCTATGCACTAACTGCTAAAATTGTGCTTAAATCTATTTATAACCCTTCAAATAGCTCTCACTAATTCACATTGGTGGAACAGGCCCTTACATTTGACTGAGCTCCCTCTGGTGGGTAGTGGGACATTATTATTATAAAGCAGAGATACCTAAAAAATGTACAATTATGTTTGTCCAAGTGGAGTTTTATTTACTTATTTATAACAAATAATTTTTATATAACTAGGTAACAGTCAGTGTACAAATTTATCACTATCTGGTCACATCTGAAACAACCCAAGGAGTGATATCCAATATTTTTAAGGTACTAGAGATACTTCAACAGAGGTGTAGTTTTCAACACCTAACACTGAACAGCACCTAACAAGAGCACCCAAGTTGCACGAGTTCTGGCATTCTATAAAAAGCTGAGAGAGCTCATAATTAAAAATTATTGATGAAACTGAAGGAGGGTAGGTTTAGGTTAGGTATTCAGAAAAAATTCTTCCTTGTGAGGGTTGTGAGGCCCTGGCACAGGTTGCCCAGAGAAGCTGCGGCTGCCCCACCCCTGGAAGTGTTCAAGGCCAGCTTGGATGGGGCTTGGAGCAACCTGGTCTAGTTCAAGGTGCCCCTGCCCATGGCAAGGGGGTGGAACTGGATGATCTTTAAGGTCCCATCCAACCCAAACCATTCTATGATTCTATGATTCTATCAATTATATGATAAAATCTCTGTTTGTTCAAACTACTTTGGGAGTTCAGCTGTATTTATATATCTAGAAATCTGGCCTATATGGCTTTAGACAGTACTGACCAACTGCAGGCACTCTGCAGCGCTTATTTAATGGTACAATAACTAAGAGTCAAATATGCTTTAAATAACACAGTACAGAACAACTGATGAATGTGCCTCTTTTTTGCTGGTAAATTTGAATATGCCTTAAATCTCATACACTCTGGTATTAACAAGCGACCCATTTCTAAAAGAAAGCACAAGTGTTCTCTTCCTATTTTTCTCTTTGTATTTAGGTTAAGTAATCTGAATAGGGGAAGTGTCAGGCTTCAGAAGAGTGTCCTAATGCATGGGCAAGGTTCCAGCCACAGGTTGAGTTTCAACAACCCAAAGTGGCTGCGCTGGAATATTAGAACTGCTTTACCAGTAATGAATTTAGTGGCTCTTGCATATCCCACCATCTACTTGAACAAACTTGTTTCTGGAAAATTTGAGTCCCTAGAACATTCTGAAGGGTAAAAGAGCAGAAAAAGCATGCTACTAACTTTGGTCTTCAACTTTAGCTGCTTTAGAATTCACCTTCAATTAATAAAAAGAGGTTTATGTTTTGTCATTTGTCTGAAACATGGTAAGAAGTAAAATTCTAGTTACTCTTTATTTAAAGGTGAGACATGAAGACAAAAGGTAAGGATTTTACCAAAGACACCATTTTTACTGGCAGTTTTTGAGACCTTTGTATCTCCTGAGTATAACTGTACATGCAATGTTTTCAGATGTTTATGATATTCTTCTAATCCTGTAAATTCTGTTCAAGGGAATTTCAACTCACAGTTTGATTGCCAGAATAAATCTACCACTATATTACTGTCCAAAAGGAAATCACCTGTGAATGTTTATAATGAGAAAGTGGCATTTTAAAGTGCTTAACATTGCTTTTGGAATGAAGCTGTCCAAGTCCAAATGAGCAAGACTGCCTGGTAAAAAATCAGCAACGCCCAAAAGGCACCACATGGTAAACTGGATTTAGGCTCTGGTTCAAAGAGCATTTACTGTGGGGCACTGTGGCCACATCAAACAAATCTCTTGAACATATCCCTAACTTGAAGCAATGAGTAGCTCCCTCTGATTTGCCAATAGGACTATTCAAAGTAGGTTTACTCACGCACTGAAGTGTTTTGCTGGCTTGAGGCCAGAGAGACCAGTTCCTTGGCTTGAACCTTGACTGTTTTGGGATTCATTGGAATTTAATTACATGCTTGGAGTTTTCAAACACTGGGCTACAACGGGGCCTTTCCACTGAGCTTTCTGGCAGGGGGCTGGAAAGGTCTTCCCAGCATCTATCAGCAGGGAGGACCTTTGTGTGGTGAGGTGCATTACAAAACCATCTTGTGCAGCACCACGAGCTGGTCTAGATCCAGCTGCAGCAGCCACACAAGCCAGATGCTTGTGATGCAGAAGTGGTGAACAAAACATTCTCTTTGTCATTCCTGGTAAGCACGTTTGTTCCCACTCACACAACTGCAGCCATGCCAACCCGTATGAAGTGACTCTGTAGGGTCATTATATGAAACTGTATGAGTTTAAAAAGGAAAAAAGCAAGCAAACACATAAGGAGGTCAAGTATTTACAAAGGACTATAAATACATTTAGAAACAGCTCTTAACTGGCTGACTAACGGCATAATACTACTAAAAATTTTAGAAATGCTCATCTTGCTTTGGTTTTTTTGGGAAAAATGTAGCAGAAATACTGGACTAGGACAAAAATGTCATGGGTATGTGCCACATAGGCCCCATTCCTCCTTTTCTCTCTCTTCATATACTGCTCCCTGTTCTTCCAGCAAGAGGAGATCTCAGCTGCTTCAAAGATGAGATAGACAAATAAAATTTTTCCTACAGTTGTGGTTGGGGCACCCTTTTGTTGGAGAAAGCACCTTCTGCTTTTGATGTAGGAACTGGGCAGAGGAGGAGTGCTCATGTGGAGAGCAGGGTGGGTCCTCTGCTCTCCACATGAATTGCTACTCGAATTTGGATGTGTGATAAGCAAATAAAATTTTCAGTTTGCATGTGGGAAGTAAAGACGCAGAACTAAAATATGTCCCAGCTGAATTTACTCTGTAACCCAGGTGTTTTTTTGTCCTGCCAGGTGCTTCTGCAGGTGTGTCCCACATCCCACAGCTCAACTCCATCCCATCTCTTCCTACCAACTTTGATGCACTGGCAACAATTCAGCACAGACCTCCCTCCTTACAAATGCACACTTCACACGGGCACATGTGGCCTCAGACAATTTGGCTTCTGATTTCATCTTGCAATTTGATTCTCCCCTGCTGTCAATGCCATTCCTTTGGTCTTTGTAAATTGTGAAAAAAGAATATATCAAGTTCAAACACAAAATAATGCAGCTTCTGGACCTAGGAAGGAAGAAAACTGCCTTTAAATTTGGCTTGAACCTGTTCCTAATTTTCTGATTTGCTAATCAGAATCACCGATCAGTACTAATCAAAACCAAAGCTTTGCCTTCTTTCTCCCTTCCCTCCCCTTCTCTCCCTTTCCCTCCCCCTTTCTTTACTTTTTCCTTCTTTTCTTTTTCTTTTTATCTATTCAGGAGTATCAAAAGATATGCCTACAAAAGATAAGGAACTTTGAGTGCCTGTATGAGATGTCATATAACAGTGAGCTCAGACCTATCATGACATGTACAACTGAACAAACAAAATTACAATCTCACTATTTGGAGGTTTTTGTCTGATTATGCACTTTCCTGTTTCAAGAGAAGTATTTACTTAACATCTCTCTGCTGCAATCAGAAGATTTATGAAGCACATCATCTTCAGCTAGTCTCAGCCTTAATGATGTGTAATTGATGACTTCTATTTCTAAATAAATATCTCCAGCCTCCTTTAAATATTAAACATATTTTAATTCCATTTTAGTTAAAAATCAGTGCCAGCTAAAGGATGAAATTAGAAGAGGAATCTATACTGAGCTTTGATCACTGTGAAGTTTGAGTTTTCAAAACTAAATGGTGTTTGCGTAAGCAGCAGGCTGAGTCTTTTGGGACTTCATTCTCCGGCACTGGGTAATAGGCCTTTCTGAGTATCTTCTTTTTCTGAAATAAACAAAAATTGACATGTTACATCATGCCAGACTTCACCTTTGAAAATTAAGACTGCGTAAAGATCTGACATCTGACAAGAACTCGGACAACAGAGAAAATGCCACAGCAAGATGTTACCAACTCAGATCACGCATTATCTGGGGCTGATGCTGCCCTGGGAACGGGGTCAAGAGCAGGCAGGAAATGTTTGTTCCAACTTTAAGTGCCTGAGATAGAGGTCTTTTCCTTCTACATTGACTGTTTGGGGATGTAGGGGTCTGGTCACCTGAAGTAGCTGCCAGAACCCGGGCTACTTAGAACCCAGGCTAGCTCTTAGAGCTCCGGCTCCACACCAGAAGTGGGGACCTGCCTCCATATGGGGATTTACCAGAGGCAGAACCTTCAGAGCCACTTGCTCTAAGGTGCCAGGCAAAAGCCACAACAGGGACCAGGCAGAGGAGAAAGGAGGAGCTCTCCGTCTTGAGGTTCCACAATGAATGGTTTATTCCAGGTGAAGGGAGCAGGACAGAAAGCCTCAGTCTCTACTGTACAAGGGGTTTTGTTCAGATACAAGTCAGGGGCTGGACACAAACAGCTAACAAACAGGCACACCAGAGAGCAAAAGGACTCTGATGAGCACTGAATTCTGCAAGCAAGAGGCATTAAAAACTCTTGTGGTTGCTCTTACCAGCTGTAAAAAGATTCAGAGTCACCTGAACAGCAAAAGGATTTCATTATCCCAGAGAGAGAAAGATTTTACACCATTTAAAGAGATTTTTACCATCAATGATAAGCTCCAGAGCCTCTCTAGAGATTTAAAATTATTGATAGAAATATTATCTCTATGAGAGGCTGTGGGTGCCCCTGGATCCCTGAAGTGTCCAAAACCAGGTTGGATGGGGTTTGGAGCTACTTGGGCTAGTGGAAGGTTGAGTGGAGCTCAGAGTTCAGCTGGTATTAATGACACAACAATTTAAGATGTCTAAGAAACTACAGAACACATCTAACAGTTATTAGATGGGGAAAAAAATTCCCCAGTTCAGGGAAAACCCTCATTCAGGGTCTGATGGATACAAGTGAAAACCCTACACAGTCTCAGCCACCTTCTAGAAAGACCTGGGGGAAAAAAAATCAAAGCCCATGGACAAAGGAGGATCACAAAGTAGTTTTATTTCCCTTTTCAAAGATTTCTTGATTTGTAATATATTAATTATAAGGCAGTAAATGTTCAGCTGATTGAGCAAATGTTACTCCAGTAAAACTTCTTGGTAAATTGACAGACAGAAAATCTAATTTCTGTGTGTTTTTTTTCCCAAAAAAACCCAGCAATTAAAAAATTACCACTTTATGTGTCCTGTTCAAGCTCCTCTATAGTTTTTCATTTTCCCTTGTAGATTGCTTTTTTCCCCAGTGGCCTGTGCAGAATGTTTTCAGACAGAATTTAATGCAAAAAAATAAGGTCATATGCAAAGAATACAATAAAAATAGGGTCATAGGCAAAGAATACAAAAGCTCGGGCACTACAGCAAATGTAAATGTTAAAAATCACACAAGAGAAGATAATCACAATAAAAAAGAAGTGCCCACAATACAACAAAAGCAGTGGCAAAGCCACAGCACCGAGCATCCCTCAAGGCTGATGGAAGGAATCCTATGGGGAAGAGGGAGGGGATTACATCAAGTGTCTGGGACTAGTTGGGGCAGAAGGGTGAGGATGGGTCACATGGGCCAATGGGGCTTCCAGGAGTAGGGGAATTCCAAAGGGATGTTGCAGACAGGGATTGGCCCGAGGTTTAAGTGGCAGAGAATGTTTGGGAATCAAGAGCTGGGTTGCCTTGACAGGCAGGGGAAGAGCTGGAACAAGAGGCAGGGATGGCATGAGGGACAGCTTTGAGGGAGGGTAAAACCCAGGGGTAAACCAGCTCGGGGAGAACATGGGGGTACAACAGAACAAACCACTTAACAAGGAATCAGTAAAATAAATTTGAACCACAACAGTCACCCACCAGCTGAGTCTCCATGCCCCTCTTCCTTTGCTGTGAGGGTGGTGAGGCCCTGGCACAGCCTGTCCAGAGAAGCTGTGGCTGCCCCATGCCTGGAAGTGCTCAAGGCCAGGCTGGACAGGGCTTGGAGAGACCTGGTCTGGTGGCATGTGTCCCTGCCCATGGAAGGTGTGTAGGAACAAGGTGATCATTAAGGTCCCTTCTAACCCAAACCATTCTATGGTACTGTGAAAAATGCCAATCACTTGGTGTTTTTTTTAATTTTAAAAATTTAATGATAATAAAATGGTTATAAAAATAGCAATATAATTAGAGTAATAATAATTTGGACAACTTGAATTAGGACAATATGAGACAATAGAAACAAAGAGTTACGGACGGTCCTGGTACCTTTTTCTGGGCAACATAAGCCTGAAAAAGGACCCACATTAACAGGGGATTAACCCTTAAAAACAATAGCCTGTTGCATATTCATACACCTCATACATGATGCATAAATTCCATTCAAACACAGGATTCTGTCTGGTCAGTGTCAACTTCTTCCTCTGAATCCTAACGGCGTCTTCAGGGCTGAGTGAGGTGGGAAGAAGTTAATCTCATAATGGAGCAATAAATTCTCTTTCTCGGAAAGATTTAGGTGTCCTGTGGCTGCTATCTCGGTGCGAGTCCTTTCTTTAGGAAAAAAGTATCCTACATAGCATAGTTTCTATTTTAACATTATGTTATAACCTAAAATTATATTTAACACACTACTTAAGAAAATTAATACAGCATAACTTTCCAACATAACACATATAATACTCATTTTAATATCAAGTAGCAAGGAAGCCAAAAAGATTTCAAACACACAGGGCAAGTGCTCCTGCAGCTCCAGAGGGCTCTTGTGCACTCAACAATAAAAGGAGATCCAAATGGAAAATGAGATTTAAAGTAAAAAGGAAACATTCCTGTTAAAATATAAAAACCAACAACAACAAAAACCCTAAGGAACAATTTAAAAAATATTATTGTGTTGCTGCAATGAAGAAGTATGATACACAAACTGACAGTTGTCTATACTGTATGGACAATTATATTCAAGAAGTACTTGAGCTTTTTCAGGGTTCAACTTGCAGCTTCTTCCAATAAGTGGAAACCCTGGAGAAAGACAGCTGACCAGGGGCAGGACACTGCTTTCCTAACATGTTGAAAGAATGTTATTGCTTGGTGATCTGAGCTAAGAAATGCAGGAAAAGTACCCTAAAAATAAGTTTGCTCATCTGCGCTCTTTGACCTCCAGAAGGTTTTGATGATGTCTCAGCTTAAGGACAGACTTAGCAGAGTAATAAAGTTCTGGGAAAATGTGCCCTATAAACTTTGTGATACTCTAAGAGAGTCTTTAGGAACTTCCTTGGAAAACTGTTTGGGACCATTTCATTCATGTGCAGCAAACAGGAGGAGAAAAGCATGCAGCAGTGTCCTACCAATCCTCCTCTCCAGAGCCAATCTGTGGGACCAAAAATCCCAGGACACATCTGCTGATTCACCTCTGGTGCTGCAGGAACTCCTAGAAATTCCGAGCAGGAACAGACCCCCAAGGAAGGGAAGGAGCAAGCATGGGAAGGAGAGAGGAAGGCAGGCATAGTGCCTGGGCTGCCTGGCATCCTTTGCCGTGCCCACTTTTCCCACTTTGCCCATTCACTCTGTACAACTGAACTGGATTGCTTTTTTTTCCAGTTGCTACTCCAGGTTGTTCCTTCTTTGTTCTTGTTACTAATTTTCTTTTAAGTTGGGCTATGCACTCTGTGAAGTCAGCTGCAGTTCCATCCTTCCTTCTGCCTAATTATTTCTGGGAACCCTGTGCACAGTTTAACCATCCATTATTGATCTGAGCAAACAGTTCTTTTTTATTTAGCAGAAATGTTTAATTTTAATGCTGTTTACTAACATTCTCAGGGCTGATTTTTTCTGTTACCTGTTCTTTGCTAGAATTTTCTTTCTAATTTCCTTTTTTTGAATGGAACCATTTAATTGTGTTTTGCATTAGAACTGCTCTAACCTTCTGTCAGATGGCTCTTTCTGTAGAAAAATTAACTTAATACTCACACCAATGCTTTATTAAAAGAAAAAAAAAGGATTTCTTAGTAGCAACACAACTGTTTTAATTTATTAACAGCCAATTAACTTTCTTAATGGGCAGCTTTTCCCTGATGGTAAGTCTGTTGCAATTAGCTACTTGTTTTATAATTACTCTGCTTTCCCATCTCTTACAGACTTGTTGATTTATTTCTCCCAATGCTCTTTCGAACTCCTTCTCTTTTTTTTCCTTTTTTCTTAACTAACAGCAACAGGTTTTCTCCCTAGTATAAGCTTATTTCTCTCTCACAGACTGTAGGGTAAGGAGAGAACTCTATCTCTGATATGTCTGCTCTGACATTGATAGGGAGGGACCTTTCCTTTCTGGAACTCATTTTCACAGAAGTGTGTTCTCTGCTTTTATCTGATAATGCAAACATATTTTGTACTTCAACAGCTTCCGTGAGCATGCTGACTTTAAATTCTACCCAAAACAGCACAACCTTTCTCAGCACTTTTCATTTGTTTTCCAGAGAAGTTTTTAGTTAACTAATTCTAATTCATTCCATCAGTGGTTAAACTTGATGCTTTTACTCTATGAATATTCCAGGGCTTTATCTACCTAAATACCATTTTTTCCCTTTGGATGAAGCATCATTATTTATTTATTTATTTGTTTGTTTGTTTGTTTGTTTGTTTATCTATTACACACCATAATAGTTGCTCAACTATATTGGCCGATGAAGCCAATGAATCAAGGATATTTTGCATCTGGAAGGTAGCTGGCAGTTGACAATATGTTGTATTTTGTTGTATGAAACTCTGACAGCATCTGAAAAAGCTCAGTTTAATCCAAGCTAACTATCACATTTTTTATGGCCTGCTCCCTGTTTTATATAACTCATTAATTCCAAGTTTAAAATAGTGCACATGGATTAAAATAAAATCCAGGTGATGTCTTCAGAAGAGTAGTGTTTGATCAACATAAACAGGCTAATGTCTGGAGAACTAATGATCAGAAGATTAGAAGAACTAAGGAAAACTGATGATGGTGGCTTTGGTTTTTTGTGGCTTTTTAGTAATTTCTACCAAAATAATTCAAAGAATGGTCAAAGGGATGTAATGGAAGTTTTGTCAGCTTCAAAGACAGTGTCCCCAACTCCAGAAAATAGGCTGAGGAAGTCAGAGGACACAGGGAGAGGATGAACCCTGATCCTGTCATGTAGCAAATGGGTCCTTTCCCAGCAACTTTTGCAACATAGGACACTGCAAATGCCACTCCTGCTCCTCAAAACTCGAGCCCTGCACTTAATCAGGGACAGGCAATAGCTGTCCTGGGCTGTGGCTGGGCTGTGCATGCACAGCTGGGGGCACTGAGAAGATGCTCAGGTCAAACAGGAAAGGATGGAGCAAATCAAACTGTGTGCAGAAGAAGAAAAAAGGAACACACTGCTCAGTTTTGTATTTTGGATGTAAGTGGAGGTCAGTTTTAGCAAACCAGGTGTATTTGTATACCTAGATATACCCAGGCATGTTTCCAAACTCTTCCCACAGAGCAGTATTTGCAGTTGTGCTACTCTGTCACCAGCTCAGGGGTTCTGTTTGAACTGCTTTATCAAATGCAGTGCTTTAAACACACCAGCTATTATGAAGTTGCCTCCCTGCCCTTTCAGTCCAGTTAATATTTTACTTCTTCCAGCTCCCTGGAAGAATCACTGAAGAGCAATACTTGCAAATAAAACATACCCTCTTTCATTTTGCAACACAGGTTTTTGCTAATATCTTTGCTAATGATTTAGCCAGAGGCCCTGTCTCACCTTAGGGTAGAAGTGGAGGTGGGTCCACAGCTAATGCAGTGACCTTTGCAAGGAAAGACACTGAGAGCAGCAAATCTCCCCAGGGCTGAGCTGTGCAAACCCCTGCAGAGTTCCTGGGCTGGGGGAGTGCTCTGCTCCCCCCAGGGGACACTTGCTCTCAGATTAAGCTGAGGAGCCTTGAAGAACTCCTGGAGAGCTCCCCAGGGCAGTGCTCATATCACCAAGCCTGCCAGAGCTCAAGGAGCATTTGGACACACTCTCAGGCACAGGATGGGATTCTTGGAGCTGCCCTGTGCAGAGTCAGGAGCTGGACTTCAAAGAGCCTTTTGGATCCCTTCCAACTAAGGATATTCTGTAACTCTGTCATTCTATGATCATGATTTTGTCAGAGAGCTCACAGGCTTTATCTGGTGAAAACGCTGTCTTTCTTGATTGAGATACATATATTCTTTATTATCATTCATCAGGGGATTTATAGTACCAGTGGCATTGTGTCACCTTGAACATTAACTCACAACCTTCTGGTTCTCCACCTGTTCTGGTAAATCAGAGCTTTCTGCAGCAGCAGACTGCTCTCCAACACATATTGTTCTTTACACTACTCTTAAGATACCTTGTAATTTAAGAAATGTCATGAAAATAATATGTGACATTTAATTTAAATATAATTTTATATTTTATATTGAAAATTACAAGATATTAGTTAAGAAGTTGTTTCTAATGCTGATTTCTCTATTCTCACCAGCATCAGCAGTGTAAAAACTTGGCAATAGTTGAATTCAAACTGCACCATTTGCGATAATCGATAGTGTTACTTCAAAACCAGAAAGTACCTAGAAAATACAACTGACTCTTCAGCAGTTTTTTTCTGCTGCATCATTTCCACTGTGGTTGGCAAATAACAAAAAAAAACCCAAGCAGGCTGTTCATGTCCTGACAGAAATGAGTTTTCCTTTGCCCTGTGCAACTGAGAACCTTTAAGCCCAAATCTGTAGTGCAATGCACATTTGAGAAGTTTTTAGAAAATTTTAAGTGGTTATCAAAAGTATTTCTCACTTTATGCAACAGCAAGTATTGATATCAATGACTGCCAACTTTGTATTAATAGAAACATGTGAAGCTTAGTCATCATGTCCTTACAAATACAGCTGCTGGCAACAAAAAAACAATTAAAAGTTTCTTGCTGGAAGAAGAACAGCTACTAATCCAAATCAACATGCCTGTGATGACACGTGACCTGTCTCAGTCAAACAGGCAAGATTTGGGCAATGAGAGAGAGAATGGGTAGAACCTCAAACTGTGTTTCATTTGTGTATCATTTCACATGTCAGTATACATTTCAATGTATTTTCAGTATACATATTTCAATATATATTGACAGACAGGTTTAGAAGTCTCATATATGAAACAGTTGTGGAAAAAAGTAATTTTCCAAAGATGGCGAAATTTGTCATTAATTATTATTTCACAAGGACATTTACCCAAAACTGGTTTTACACAAAGTATCTGTTACTCCTTGTTTTTTGAGATTAGTGTCTGCAAGTTTCCTTATTCTGCTGTATCATTTCAGTTTGTTAAATCACATTGTGCCACCAATGAAACTGCCAGGTGGTGTTAAAATAGCACAGATCAGAATGATGGAGAAAACACTTCTCTGACATTTCCTGACATGCAACAGAACAGGGTATGTTTTGAATAGATTTTTAAAGGCTTGTTCACTCAGATCCTAGTGGGACTACTCTTCTACTTATGTACATGTGCTCTGCTAAATGTCTTAGTTTTAGCAGAAGAGGGACTCAGCCCGTACTATATTCCATTTTACTCTCACTTTGGAGTATTTGCAACTCACAACCCTAGAGTTGTAAAATTTTGTATAAACATTCCTTACATAGGCTATAAGTACCAGTCCCAAAGCCTATATTCCCAGCTGCAGTGGCAGTTGATTTGCATTCCCAAATGCTTCTGTTACATTTGTTATTTTGTTTCAGAAATGCTGTTAAAAATGCCCCTGTATTGTTCACTCTCATCCACACCTCATGATCTGTTAATAATGCAGGAGCCACTACTGTGTATTTACATGCAACTTCTCTATGTATTTATTAAACTCATACTCAGAGAAAAACATCCAGTTTTGATTCATCTAAGGCATGTGAGGGAGCACTCAGAGCTGAAGGCTTATCAGGTCCAAACCTTACTGTGCTCTGCCACGGCTGCAAGCAGAGATGTAAACAAGTTGACCCTAACTTGCAAAACTCCACCTGAACTCCAGAATCCCAAATTTTCCATGTCATTCTGAGGTGGAGGGACATGAGGAGAAGTAGGTAATGTGCACAGGTAGGACACACCATGGGGAACACCACTGCCCCAGGGCATTTTGAGGGGTTAGTCAGCAGCAAACTGCTCTGCCAAGCACTTCCTCTGGGTCCCCCAGGAGCAGCAGTGTGCTTGGCATAAGCAGGTAGAGAAGACTGCTCTGCAGGTCCCATAAATGGTCACATCCTCTTAGAAAGGCTGTAAGGGTCTTGCCCTCCTGGGGAATACACCCACCCACAGACAACAGTCTTACACAAAGCCTTACTACAACCAGTTATGTAGTGGGACAGTCCTTGAGTCAATACAGCTGGAATTTGCTAGATAGATAAAGGAGGAGGATTTTGTGCTGGAGAAAAGAATCACAGTGGCACAAGAAATACTAAGAGAAAATTAATCTTGTAAGCAAAACACTCAAGAATCACCTTACAGGAAACTCAAGTTTGTAGGTTTGTAGGTACTTCCTTTATCAGGAAGTAAGTGGGCAAAGAAGGACCCACAAAAATTAGATTATCTCCCAAGCTTTTGGTAGTGTGGCAAACCTTCACTTCCTCTGCTTTCCCTTCTTTTTCCCAACCTTCCAAATACTTGCTGAGAGGTAAAGCTGCCAACATGTAATTAAGCTGGTCTCTCCTGGGGACTGAAAAGCCTATGTGAGCTCTGCAAACAAAAGATAGGGGCCAATTGCAGTAAAGATAGAGAATTTACAAAGAAACTATCACCAGAATACTCACAGGCAGCTTTTCACCACTGCACTCAAGCCTAGCATACATTTGACCATTTTGGATATGAAACCAGCCCCAAGGCATGTGACAGTAGGCTGTTGCACCCCCCAGGATGAGTTTTAAAAAGCCTTCATTGGCTTTTTCAGTTGGTTTTTTTTCACAGACAGTTTTGAAAAGGTCCCAGGCTATGTAAGCTCTGGCTGGAGCAGCACCCAGGCTCCAAAAACACTCAAGACCTGCACTGCCATTAAGAGCAATATTTATGGGTTTGTCTGTAAAAAAGCAAGCCTCAAAAGTGTTGGAATCATGCAAGAACAGCACCAGAGACTTTTGCTGAGTAAATATGTCTTTCACAAGGCATTTTGGCCTATTTCAGCCTTCCTTTAGTACTTCATCCCTGTTAAGCAAAAGCTTAGGGAAGATCTTAGCAGGTAAAATACCAGAAGGGGTGGTATACAGATGATGGACATGAGTTTTTCTCAATGGCACCCAGTGACAGGCAACTGGCACAAACTGGAACACAGGAGGCTCCATCTGAGCATCAGGGAATCCCTTTTCACTGTAAGGGTGACACAAGTTGCTCAGAGAGGCTGTGGAGTCTCCATCCCTGGAGATATCGAAAAGTGTCAAAGGCATGGTCCCGAGCCCTGTGTAGCCCTGCTTGAGCAGAGGGTTTGGAGCAGATGTACCTTAAAACCTCAGCCATGCCGTGATTCTGTGAAAGGAAAGGGGAAGAGAAACTGCTCCTGGGATAAGCTTTGACACTGGTTTCAAGAAGCTCCTACTTGCACTGTGAGAAACTCAGCTCCAAAAGGTTTCGAAAAAAAGGTTGTGAGTCTCCTCTGGCCCTGGTACAACCAGACTCCTAAGACATGGATCCTGAGCTGTGCAAAGAGGGGAGAGGAAAAATACAAACAGTAGGAAATTTGCTGATTATTGTGTGCTAAACTATACCCCATAAGACAAAAAAAAAATAGCTAAGAACAAAGTTATCAGGAAATGACACTGTATAATCAGTTCCATCAGTTCTATAACAAATTCCAGATTTGCAAGTGCACTTTCCAATTGTCAGCTTGATGTTTTCAGTAACTTTCATTCTCTGACAAACACCAACCACTAGTTTGTGCATCATCCAATGATCTGGTTTTGAGAAGCTGTCAGAGCCAGTACAGAGAATTGTGCATTTATGTCTCTCTCTCTTTTTCCTTTTCTTTTTCTTTTTCTCTTTTTCTTTTTCTTTTTCTTTTTCTTTTTCTTTTTCTTTTTCTTTTTCTTTTTCTTTTTCTTTTTCTTTTTCTTTTTCTTTTTCTTTTTCTTTTTCTTTTTCTCTTTTTCTTTTTCTTTTTCTCTTTTTCTTTTTCTTTTTCTTTTTCTTTTTCTTTTTCTTTCTTTCTTTCTTTTTCTCTCTCTCTTTCCTTCTTTCCTTCTTTCTTTTAATTTTCATGTTGATGGCAATATCTCCTTCTGTGTCTGATTTGCACTAGGTTACTTTTTGCTGTGCGTAGCAGTTTTGGTGACTTTCACAGAACTGACCTGGAGATAAAATCAAAAGTAGAGTTGCATTGGCCTCATTTTCCCTTCAGTAGAGCTGTGCACTTACACCATGACTCATCATGACTTGCAGTCACACCCAGGCCCATGATGAGCTGACTGGCCAGTCCTGAGAACAGAAGGCAATCCAGATAGACACAGCAGACGGGTGAAGGTTGGGTCCTTGGGTCACAAACAAGCCAGCAATCACCCTGGTTTCTCAGTTGAGGTTCCAGCTTGGTAATGAGTCCTAGAAACTGAACAGCCTCTGTTGTGGGGCATTTTAATGTGCAGCTCTAGACAGAAGTAGATGCTGAATCAATTTTTTCTCTGTTATGACAAATGGGGAAATGGGGAAATGTACAACCTCAGAAAAATAAATCACTTCTTCTGAAAGCTGTAACAGGAGAGTGACTGTGTCAAAGAGTCAAACTAATTTCCTGGCAAGTCATTGAATGATCAATGCATGAATAGTAGGCTACAAAATGCTTATGCTGTGAAATTAAACCTTAGCCAAGTGTTTGAATGCATGGTACTCTTTCCTACTTTTGGTATGCTTTCCAGCCTTAGCCACGTCTTCAAATACAGCATTCACTCTTGCAATCATTCTGTGTAGCAAAAGCAAGGTGAGTGATCATAAAGAAGAATTGATTTAAGCAAAAGAGTAGCTTCATAAGGTACTTTAAAAATTGTGTTATATCATGCTGCAAGAGATATGTTACTTTATGCCATTATCAGACACCTCCAAAAGCAAATGCAATGTCATTGTTCTCTATTCTGGTCCTCATATATCCACAGTAGCCATCAGAGAGCCTAGGTGTAAGTCCTTCAGAAGCTTTCTACCAATAAATGTTAAAATTAATCTTTCTTCAGGCATTAGACTCAAAAGAAAATATGCTTTATTTCTATATTTTCTTTCAGAGTACTTGAACTGTTTCAGTCCAATGCCTGAAAACCCAACCTTTTGAGTCACTTAACCAGTGTTTTTGTTGTTCATCTGTCTGTCTTGGTTGTGTCTGACCTCTGGGATGATTGCAATAGAAAAAACATTCAGTTTTTCTTTCTTTCCTTTCTTCACTATGACTCAACATCCTTCTCCTCTCAGGGGTACGACTACAGTTCACAGGGAATAGGTCCAAAGTTTCAACATTTCAAGCGTCTCACCCACAGATACTTTTGTCATTTAAGAAATCTCAGGGTACCTATTTTTGCAAATATACTGAGCATTCCCTGGGTTGTAATCTGGAGTGGGGAGGATTAGCATTTTTCTAGAGGAGCAACAAACCAGTACTCCAGATAGCCCTGATAATGAAGCACTAAGGAGTAGACTTGTGGAGTAAAGCAACTCAGAGTGACAGCAATAACCAGATACGTGTGGGAATATGGCACTACCAGTAATTAGTTCTCCTAAACTAAGCATATGCAGAGGGGTCATCCCAAATTGCTACTTCAGGAGACTCTCAATGGACTGTATTATAAATTAAAAGAGATGGGTTCCTCCCACCTGTGAAAAATTAGTATTGTATGATTGGCCTTTCCCAAATATTAAAATGAAAATTATATGTGTTATGTTAGAAAGTTACGCTGTATTAATTTTCTTACGTAGTGTGTTAAATATAGTTTTTGGTTATAACATAGGGTTAAAATAGAAACTATGAAGATACTTTTTTTCTAAAGAAAGGACTCGCACCAAGATAGCAGCCAAAGGACACCTAAATCTTTCAGAGAAAAAGAATTTATTGCTCTCTTATCAGAAGAAACGAACTTCTTCCCACTTCGCTCAGCCCTGAAGACGTCATTAGGATTAAGAGGAGGAAGTTGTCACTGACCAGACAGAATCCTGTGTTTGAATGGAATTTATGCATCATGTATGAGGTGTATGAATATGCAACAGGCTATTGTTTTTAAGGGCTAAACGTCTGTTAACGGGTGTCCTTTTCCAGGCTTATTTTGCCCAGAAAAAGATACCCAGACTGTCCAGAACTCTTTGTTTCTATTGTCTCATATCCTAATTGTCCAAATTTTTATTACTCTAATTATATTGCTATTTTTATAACCATTTTATTATCATTAAACTTTTAAAACGTTTTAAAACAAGTGATTGGCATTTTCCACACCACCCTAGCAGTTTGTTTTGTGAAGAGATGACTCTTTTCCCCAGCATGACCCCTTCACACCTGGAAACAGTGGGATCTGTTATGCATTCAGTCTGTGTTCCTGGGAATGCACATCCTCAGTCCTCCAAGCATCAGGTGTTTCACCAGGTCTCCCTCTGCTTTCCCAAACTCCTGGTGTTTCCATCAGTCCATGTGTGGATATGCACCTGGCTGGGAACTAAGAGCCTGCTCCTTCCAGGCTCAGCAGTTTTCTGTCCCAGAGCCCTCCCAGTGGGATCCCACAGCATGGCTCAGGTCTGGAAGCACTCATCCAGCCCTGCAGGACATGCTCTGGCTTCCCCACATGTACCTGCATTTCCTCACAGGGTTCGAGAGAGCTACTGTGTGAAAATGCCTGGTCTGGACAGCCTGGCTGCAGTAATTTCACTTCACCTCCTGAACACCTCTGGTCTTCTCCCAGATCAGTCAGCTCAGGCATTGCTGTCTGACAGAATTACAGCCACTGACAGTGTTTACTCCAGGCTTCCAGGAAGGCAAATCCATTTTTCATTAATAAATCATTTTCCTCTTTTAAGTTAAGTACCCTTATGAGGCTTTTTTAGCTGTCCTACTGCAATTCTCATTCTTTGGTCTTTTCATACAGCTTCCCCAGCCTGTCTAAGCAGACCTCTTATTTTCTGCAGCTAGCCCCTTTGTTTCCCACCTTTTTGCCATTCTTTACACATGGTTTGTATCCCTTCTCACAGAACCAAAATATTTCTCATTCTCTTAAAGAAAAGAAGTCCCTATTTTCCCATTGAAATGTTACTGCTTAATTTAAGAATGATGATTTTAAAATATCTGGGAAAAAGAAAAAAAAAAAAGAAACAAACCAGGCTTAACCAAGACACCAGTTTTCATTTTAAGAAGATTTGATGTGAATCTGGACCATATTAGCTGTAGGTTTAAGAGAATTATACTTGCAATTGCATTTTAAAAGATGGTTTACTAGAATAGGATTTACTCCTAGATAGAAAACATTTTTTTTCTCATATTTTGTAAAGAGGGAATGTAAAAATACTTTCCTATGATTAACACCATGCTCTCCCAGGACAAACAAAGGACTTTTGTAAGCCAGAAACCACAAAAAAATAAGCATGTGTGTTCCCAAGGATTAGAACAGCATTACACACATACAGCAGAGGACGGTATGGAAATAAATTCTAAAATAATGTGTTCAAAGGCTTAGAAAACCATTTTAAAATAAGAGTCAGCTTTTCAGCTCATACGTATTGACACAGCCCTGAGGTTTTTAGATACATACCACAGTAGCCCCTTGATAGCTCAATTTACAGTTAGAAAATGTTATCTAACTATAGATTAGAAAACAGCTTTTGTGTTTGCAAGTTCACTGGAGGGAGTGGTTTGGCTTTCATTTACTGGAATGTGAAATGGACAAATCTTCTATATGATGCCTAGAGAAGTCATATTTGATTTGGCCATGTGCACAACAGGGTCATCAGCCTCTGCCCTGTGAGCCTACAAGACAGGCCTTCAACATGAATCCTTCCTAATGACTCCCCAGCACTTTTGCTGTGAAGGGTTCTGATCCTGCAGAACTCCACGGCCATGGGTTTAATCCACGAGTTCTGTCTCTAGCCTAACCCAATTATTCACATTCCCACCACAAAAGCATGGGACAGGCATCTCCAAAAGTACGTTAATCACCCCTGTGTCAGACACCAGCCACAGAAAGGGAACAATTATCCCATGGAGATGCCTATCTAGGACCCTAGATGGGTTCCTTAGACTAGACAGCTACATTTTAGATGGCTAAAGATAGGTGAGATAAATCTCACCTTTAGGCTTGGTGTAAGAGCCTGAATGAGAGATGCAGGACTCCACGCTGCTCTCCAAAATGCAGTTTTTTGTATCCAAGACGTTACAGCACTCCAGGGTCATGGGTGACAGAGCCTGTGCCCACAGCTGTCAGCTCCAGCTGCAGGCAGGCCTGGAGACCCTTTGGTTTTGGTTACAATGCATGATATACTTTTCTTTGCTGAGCATCTTAATACAGGAGGGCCAATCTGTACCTTAACTATTACCTATAGCCTATCATAACTACTATAATTACCATATTCATGTCACTATTCTCCAGTCACTAAATGTTAGAACGTTACCGTTTAAGCTAGAAGTTGTGTTTCAGTTTTCTTGCAGTGGAAAATTCTGAGACCTTTGTTCTACTTGCAACATTGGCAGACTTGTTTGCCTGTGCTATCTTTCTGCTTGGTAAAAGCATCTTGTTTGAGGTGGGTTTATCCTTTGCTATAAGCCATAAAAACCTTTTCTAACTAACATACCCTTTGCCTGCTTGGTTATCCACTAAGACTGGCTCAGCAATTCTTTTCCTCTATGTCAAAACTTGCTTTCATTTAAATCCTTTCTTCAGTTTCTACATTCCAAAATCTTTCTGCCAAGCACACATATCTGTGAGACTTTCTTGTCAAACTTACATCCTTCCCAACACTTGGGATGGATGTCAAAATTTACCTCTGGAGAATTTATTAGTCAAGTTTGTAAGGTAGGAAACCAGCTTCAGCATAGAAAGGATGAAGAGAGGGGACAAGGCCAGAAGACAACACACCCAATATTAAAGATGGCCTAAGTATTCCACAGTATAGCCTGTGCCAGGCAGTCCACACAACTGACCTGCAGATTAGAGCACTTCCATCTCTCTGGACCAGTGTCAATCCACAGGGCAGCCAGAGCTCAATAAATCGAGTTACAAACTGGTGGTAGCTGAGGCTGGAGCTTTCAGAGTGCCAGAAAACAGCACAAAGACAGCTACAGCCAGGCTTCATAAGAAATTAACAACATTTGAGAGAATGGGACCTAAAGTCCCATTAATGCCACCAATGTATCAGAAAAATATTTCAAAAAAAGGGACATTTTCCCTTGCTTTCTTCTGGTGTTATTGTTATTATTTGTTATTATGCACACTAACTTTATGAGCATTTGTCACCTGAGTTTTTATATTGTTTTAAATGCTTAGAGCATTTGTTATTCATCTGCAGGAAGATGTATGTCCTTGATTTTTAGCTTAGATTCTCAGATCTCCTTTTTACTGGTTTTGCTTCTTCATTTTAGGAAAAAAAAATGACTAGGTTTTTTTTGTATTTTTCCTATTCTAGTTGTGTCTAGTTTCAATGCAGGAAACTTATGCAGTTCTTCAGTCTGGCTGTGAGTGAGAACCAAGCTATTACACTGTAAGTTCACTCCCTATTGTGTGGGAAGTAAGAATTGCATCATCCCTAAGATCCAGAACAGGAGATGAAGATCCCTTCTTGGTGGGTGTGGTCCATGATTTGTAGTCAATCTTTCAACCAAAGTAAGAGCTCCTTTTTTTTTATTTGTTTCTTCTCTCTTCTGTTTCCCTCCCTTCCCCACAAAAATCTTTGTGGAAGACCAAAAAAAAACAAAAAAACCCCAACTTTCAGTTTAGTAGTAGGTATTTAAAATTTTATGCTTAAACACTGTAAACATCTCATACTTCTGCAACTCAGTTTTTACTGTCGAAACAGTTGTCTTTATTCCCCTCTTCACGTGTGAGTACCAGGGGATTGGGAACTCCCAACAGATGTAAGAGCATGACAACAAGTCATAGAAAACATAAAAAGCAGACATAGAAATTTTGATTCAGAGTACCTTAAGTATTGTGAGTACCCAAATCTCAAGACAAATGCTGCTTTTTGGATATCATTACCTAATAGCTGCTCTTAAATTTAAATTCCAACAAATTGCTTAGGTTATTTTGTAATGCAGCTCTTTGTGAATATGTTGGTGAATACGTTGACCAACTAATAAATACAAATAATTAAATTCTGCCTTCTTAATAACGTGAAAGGCCATTAGCAAACAGACATTGAAGGAAAATCTATATTGGCCTCTACCAAAACTGAAAGCCTACTATAAAAACAGCTGAAGAAAGTTATGTGACACTTAAATACAGCCTAAAACAGCGCGTCACTGTACGAGACATTAAAAAAGAATCGTTCAAAGGCACACTGAATTGTGAAACTGGGTTAAAATATCCTAACAATGAAATTCCCATTAGCACTCTTGGCAGTGCATCATTTGCTGTAATTAACGTTTTATTCAGGAGCTCCTGGAGGAGGCTGCCTTCCCTGGTGCGCTTGGATAAACAGGTACGTGGAAGTTGGGAGGGAGAGAGCGGAGAGAGGGAAAGAGGGAGGGAAGGGACGGAGGGAGGGAGGGAGAGAGGGAAGGCAGGCAGGGATGGAGGGCAGGAGGCATGGAGGGAGAGAGGGCAGGAGGCAGGGCAGGGAGGCAGGGCAAGAGACAGGGCAGGAAGGGAGGCAGGGAAGGAGGGCAGGAGGCAGGGAGGGAGAGAGGGAAGGAGGTAGGGAGTGAGGGAGGCAGGGCAGGGCACGCACGGCAGGGCAGGGAGAGAAGACAAGGCAAGGGTTGCCCCTTTCCCCCTAGCCCCCTCCTTGCTCGGCGGTGCCTGGCTGAGGTATTGCCCCTTTCCCCCTAGCCCCCTCCTTGCTCGGCGGTGCCTGGCTGAGGTATTGCCCCTTTCCCCCTAGCCCCCTCCTTGCTCGGCGGTGCCTGGCTGAGGTATTGCCCCTTTCCCCCTAGCCCCCTCCTTGCTCGGCGGTGCCTGGCTGAGGTATTGCCCCTTTCCCCCTAGCCCCCTCCTTGCTCGGCGGTGCCTGGCTGAGGTATTGCCCCTTTCCCCCTAGCCCCCTCCTTGCTCGGCGGTGCCTGGCTGAGGTATTGCCCCTTTCCCCCTAGCCCCCTCCTTGCTCGGCGGTGCCTGGCTGAGGTATTGCCCCTTTCCCCCTAGCCCCCTCCTTGCTCGGCGGTGCCTGGCTGAGGTATTGCCCCTTTCCCCCTAGCCCCCTCCTTGCTCGGCGGTGCCTGGCTGAGGTATTGCCCCTTTCCCCCTAGCCCCCTCCTTGCTCGGCGGTGCCTGGCTGAGGTATTGCCCCTTTCCCCCTAGCCCCCTCCTTGCTCGGCGGTGCCTGGCTGAGGTATTGCCCCTTTCCCCCTAGCCCCCTCCTTGCTCGGCGGTGCCTGGCTGAGGTATTGCCCCTTTCCCCCTAGCCCCCTCCTTGCTCGGCGGTGCCTGGCTGAGGTATTGCCCCTTTCCCCCTAGCCCCCTCCTTGCTCGGCGCCTGGCTGAGGGTATTGCCCCCTTGCCCCCAGCCCTCTCCTTGCTGAGGATGTTGCCCCCCTCCTTTCCCCAAACCCGCTCCTTACTCGGTGCCTGGCTGAGGGTGTTGTGCCCCCCTTGCCCCCAGCCCTCTCCTTGCTGAGGGTGTTGCCCCCCCCTTTCCCCGAGCCCGCTCCTTGCTCGGTGCCTCCCCCGGCTCGCAGGGGTCCCCTTGTGCCCCGCTGACCCAGGCATGAGTGTCCCACGCCGCGCTGCCCGGTGCTGTTCGAAAGGACCGGCTCTGCCCCGCTGGGAGGTCGGCGGGATCCCCGCTCTGCCCTGCAGCTGGTGTTTCCCTTTGGGGGGAGCCGGGGAAGGTCTGCTTTAGATTGTAAACAACGAAATACAAATCCTGTCCGTCCTGTTCTCTGCGCTGAGATCCTCGGCGTGCTTTGGGGCTTGGTGGAAATGTAGTAATCACAAAAGAACAGTTACCCCTTTTAGCCTGACAGTAATCCTAAAATCATCTACAACTCCGTCTTCCAAATCCTTATTGAACTAAAAAAGGGGGGAGAAAGTGTTGTAGCAGTAGAGATAACTGTATGTGGAGTAAATTTTGACAGACGCGTTACCTTGAGGCACTTGAGGAAGGGAGTTTGTGTGGAAAACATCTGGCTGCAGTAATGGAGTCATTTCAATTTACTATACATTAAGGTGATGAGGCACTCAGACTGCTCTAGCATATAGAATCAGTTCTTTAACCTCAACTATTACACCATACAGTAAGAAAAGAAAGGACTATATTCCTGTCAACAGTGAATTAAACCATCTGAGGTAGATCACAAAATACTATTTGTGATATGAGTTTAACTTTAAAGATTACTTGACTAGCATAATTACTCTTGGATGCCCTAACTCAAGTGAATAAGCCTGTATGTGCCTTAGCAAGCAGTGAGGCCCAAAACAGGCAGATTTGCCGAGAGAAACAGTTGTCACTGAAAACTGAATACCCACTGTGTTTTTCAGAAGGGTTCCCTTTGACCCGGCTTAATAAATCTGCAAAAAAGGTTAAATCCCTTAGTATTTGAAATTCTTGAGAACTTCTAGAGTGTGTTTTCCAATGTACTTCAAAAAAGAGCCTACTCTTGTTGTCTGGGTTCATCTTGTGATGTGAACAAAACCATAATAAATTGAGTGTTTGGGAAGTTTGCTTCGCGAGCACACTCCTGATTTTAACTAAAATGTTGAAGTAGAGCTTTAGCTTCCATCAGCTGTATCTTTGAGTTTATTGGAAGATCTTAATGTGTTAAATGTTTAATTGCTTTTAATAGGTTCTAAAATTCTTATGCAAAGGATATTTTGAACACTAATAAATTTCTTATGATAGAATGGGTCTAGTATTAAAACCCATACCCTTTACCTGATGCTTTGGATCAGGTGGGCACTCTTGTTAGGTGTAGAATAGACTGGTCTTTGCACATGAGTTCTTTAAATCCCAAATAACTCTGCTCTATGGTTCAGGGAAACATAGCTCAACAAATCTCCTTGTCATTGTCATCCCCGCCTTCCACGTTTGATAATCAGCCTGTTTCTATAAACCTTTCATGGGTTTTCTTTTAACCACAGTCCTGTCTCTCTCCCTGCTCTGGGCATGCTGGTGTGGGGCAAAGAAGAGTGGTAGATCAGTCAGAGGGTTCATGTTTGTGTCTGAATGCTGGCATTTTAATTGTCCTGTAGAATTTGACCACTGAAAGTTTCATGGGGGGAGGTTTTGGGGAGCAGGAGAAAACCCTGTGGTATTCATAATGTGAGTCCTGTTTATATGTAGACCTCAGTCAAACCAGAGGCAGTGTGTTAGTTGATGCAAATGTGGGTAGGAACAAAACATTGAGTGAGCCAAAATTAAGTGCTGAACCAATCATTGAGTTGTGTAGATTCAGTGGGGATAATGTGTGAGGATCCACCTGCAGGTTTCCCTGCCCCCCACCTCTGATTCAGAGGTAAGCAGTCTGGAGAGGGACTAAAAGTGATGGAAAGGCTTACTTTGCTGTAACAAATCGAAGACTGCATCACAAGTCACTCTGTTTCCAGCAGTATGCAGTGTTTCTTGGTTAAGGCACTCTTTAAGGGTGGAAGAAAGTTTTATTTTTGTTAAGTATGAAGGGAAAATGTAGTATTTGGTATAAAAGTGAGTTAGAAGGTCAGAGGAAGGCTCAACTGACCGATCAGCTGCTGAAACTTTAAAAAGGGGAAAGTGTGCTGTGAAGGGTAAATTGACTTTAGAAGCATTGGTGAAATACAAATAAATTGAGTTTAATGATTAAACATACATTGGAGAGTGGGAGAGGTGTAGCCTAGGGTATCAGTAACTAAATATCTTTAAATGAGAGCCTGTATCTTAAAGAATATTCAATTAATCTTAAAAGTTGTGTTGAGATACTTTGTTTGTGAATGACTTTATTTGAACTGTTAACATAATGTTTGTAGGTGTTTGGATTGCAGTCTTGGCCCATTGACAAATGCTACAATAAGTAAATATATGGCACTTGCTTGCCCTGTTCATGCTACTTTTAAGGTCATCAAATCCCAGAATCCTGGAGTGGTTTGTATTGGAAGGGACCTTAAAGATCATCCATTTCCAACCCACTGCCATGAGCAGGGACACCTTCCACTAGATCAGGTTGATCCAAGCCCTGTCCAGCCTGGCTCTGAACACTGCAGCGATGGGGCAGCCACAGCTTCTCTGGGGAGCCTGTGCCAGGGCCTCACCACCCTCACAGGGCAGAATTTTTCTCATAGCTAAGCCTGCTTCCTTTGATTTGAAGCCATTCCTCCTTGTCCTGCCATTACAGACCCTTGTCCAAAGTCCCTCTCCCGCCCCCGGGGAGCCTCTTTAGGCTCTGGCAGGGGCTCCAAGGTCTCCCTGGAGCCTTCTCCAGGCTGAACACCCCCAGCTCTCCCAGCCTGTCTCCAGAGCAGAGGGGCTCCAGCCCTCAGAGCATCTCTGTGTTCTTCTCTAAACTCATTCCAGAAGATCCATGTCACTCTGATGTTGGGGTCCCCAGAGCTGGAGATCAGTATTTCATGTGGTAGCATCCCAAAAATGGTTATTTACAGGTCAGCTAGTAAGATTGTGTCTTTTGACATCATATGTCAGACAGGAAATAGTCTACAGTTTCAGGATGGGAAGACTGAGACAGTTTGATGTAATTTGTTGGAGACATTTGCTAGACCTTTATTATCTGAAGCCTGGTCTAGTTCATATATATATATATTTAAGTTTTATTATTATATATTGTTAGTTCTGATAAACCTGTGCTGTTCTGTTTTCATAGAAATGTTTCTGAAGTTCTTTCTGATTTATGTCTAAAACATTTGCAGGTTTCTTTCAGTTTCACATACTGTGAGGAACAGTTGTGGAAACAAATCAAAATTAAACAGATAATGGCAGAAATGAGATTCTAAATATCATTTCCAACCAGTATTTTCTTTGACTTGGAAATATAGCTGTTTTGCAGTTCTTTCAGCTTGTTTCTTGTGCCCTTCTAAGTACATCAAATGGTTAATTTAGTATTCATCATACATATTTTGACATACATGCTTCTAAATGGATTGTGATAGTCATTCAGATGAAGTTAATGATGTGGTTTGTTTAACTGTAGCAATGAGTGGAATATGTAGCTCTAAATACAAAGGTGTTTGTCCTTTAAGCAAAGGCAGGAGTTGACGGTAGATTTTAGTTGTGCATGCTTCACTTGTCCTAAGTGAATATTTTATTGTCTAACCTAGTTCTTATTTAAGAAAAAATAAAAGCATTTTTACTTGTATTTTGGGGGTGTTGTGTTTGTGGTTATTTTTGTTGTTGATAGGTGCTTTGGGTTGTTTTTTGTTGTTTTTTTTTAAGTTCTTTGGAAAGTCTGTGCATTGTTATCTTTCCAGAGCAATTCTCTGTGAATACCAACACAACTGAAGGGCTGTAAGTGATGGAATTTTTCAGAGGAGTCTCTGAAATCCCTTCAGACCGATTTCATTTTTTAGCAGTGAAACAAACCAAATACCACATCATGATTTTCATCCCTGATCCAAAAATTAAACAATTAGCATCATCTAAAATAATGGCAAAGTGCAGAGTAGTTTGGGATTTATTTGGCTTTGATACGGACTTTGTGTCATCCTCTGGGGGAAGCTTTTCAAACTTCTGTTCTTTGGAAAATGTCCATGGTTACGTGGTATCACTCTCTTTTTTCCTTTTAAAATCATGGCTTCTGGAGGCTTGTTACTACTAGCATTCCCAGGATCCCCCATGCTCTCCTTCCCATGTCCCAATTTCTCATACAACTTGCAAATACTGAGAAAAAACGTGTGTGTTCAGTCTTAAAACCTGGAAAACAAATTAAGACTCTTAGCACAGACTTAAGACTTGTCAGACTTCCGTGATTGTTTTTAATACTCACTTGTGACTTGACAGGAGTCCAAATGCAGTGTTTAAAATTATGCTACAAAAATACGAACTAGTAATTTTTAAAAATCTCATATAGGTAATTTAGCTGTGAATAATATCTTCCATGTTTTGGACTAATAAAGAAGACAATTTAGAATTATGACTCTACTAATAACTGAAGAATAAATATACTTTCTTCCTAAAGGAGAAAGCATTGTTCTTGGGCAGCAAAGCTTGCTTTTTGTGCTTTTATCACTTTTTTCTTTTGCAGTCTTTTTGAAGATGAAGCAATGAACATGCACAATAAAATGCTTGTTCATTCTTTGTCAGCATAATGTGAATCAGCAGCTATTAACCACTGTAGGCATTCATCTGTAATATAACTATTTCCTTAAAAGGAGAGATAGCTGGGGGCAAGGACGGAGAGATAAAACTGTAGAAAAAAAGCCTTTGCAGTGTGTTTTGAATGAGCTGTGTCTTATCTAAACTGTCTTGTTTTAGCAGTAGTAAATTATAGTTGTCGCTTTGGACTTGACATGTGTGGATGACAGAGCTTTTTTTATAGGCTAAAGTAAGTGTAAATGTCAGCCCTAAGAAAACTGATGGACCTACTAGGACTTATTCAATAGATCAGCATAATAGGAGTAGCACCAAGAGTTTTGTTTTCTCCAGGCTGTATTTTTGACGGTCTACAACTGTATTTTTGCCAACTGAGGAGTTTGTTCCAAGAATACAGATATTTTAGAAGCATGGTGCTAACTGAACAGACCCTTTTGTCTGCTAGGTGATAAATTAATCTTGCTAGTTTTACCATTTTTGTGATCACAACTAAATTTACGTCTGGGTGCCCAAGCTCAAGCAGCTTAGAGGGCAGTGACAGCCAAGGTGTGTCCTGCCTGGCTTCTACAGGTACCAGGGGGAGCTTTGCGCTCTGCTCTCTTATTTCAGACCTTCACCAGTGTATAAGTGACGCTTTCTGCAATTGCTAGAGAGGATTGATACCCAGTGTGGTATTGCTGGATGCTTGTTCACTAAGAAAGGACTGAGGAACAGGGGTTTGTTTACATTTTTATAACCGTAAGCTGGATCATTTATGGAAATTATATAGTAGGTGCAGATCAGAAAAAAGCCAGACACCTGTAGACTGAGTTTATTTGGATGGTAGGGCTGCATAATTGATATCTGAGGCTAGACTAAAAGCTAGCTCTTCTTTGTAGGAATATCTGAATTGGATTTATTCACCAATGGAAAAGAAGAGGCTTTTGCTCTTTAAAAGAAAACTGAGCTCATAGGATGTAACTCTTGTAGCTCAAGTGTTTTTGCTTGGCTCTTGCTAGAACTATGGCTTAGTGGAGCTTAAAACAGAAGGACCACAGGTCCATTTTTGCTGGTTTATTGCCCAGTTGCTCTTGGGTACATTAAATTGATGGTAACAAGGTAGATTGCTGTGTTTTGTTTGGCAGTGAGTCTTTGAGACAATTGTTAGGTTTGGGTCCTAGATTGAGCTAAATCGGATGCCTTTGGATGAGTCCTTTATTCCTCATTGTTCAGCTGGTGATAAGGAAATTCCTGGTCACAGAAGCACAGAGAGGTCCTGCTGGATAGGAGTAGCTGCTCTGCAAGGCTTACTGCAGTGCTGGTCCTCAGCTGTCCAGGAGAAGAGGGAGAGTGTCAAATGATTTCTGTATCAAAACCTCCTCCAGTTTACTCCGCTCTTCTGGTTTTTTTTCCTGAATTTGAATAACCTGTAGTTTGGAGGGGAAAAAAGAATTTGGGAGACAAACTTTGATGCTGCCTCTGGATTTGGTGTTCCCAGTGCATCATGGTGACCATTAGATACTGGAATTTAATTTTCCAGGTCCTTGGATTTAGCACGAAGAGTGAAGATTGTAAAATGTAATTAGCTGTTTTTCCTGAATGTCTAAGTCTTCAAAGTAGTAAAGATGTGACTGTCATTGATTTTCATGGGTTTCTGTGCTCTGATTTAGTATTTTTAATGACACTTGAAACGTTCAGAATGTTCAAAAAACATTTTGGTAAACATATATACAAATGTGTGTGCTTTTGTCGCCTTCAATGGCAATTTCATGCCTTTTAGCTTCCTTCAACTCTTCCAGGACACTTATTTGTCCACAGGATGTTGAGTGCCCTCTTACGTGTGGTGGTGGTGCTGAGCTTGGATGAAAGTGTGTCTGCCTTGTGTGAGATTTTTGTGTGGATGAGGAATACATCACACTATTTTGAGTTCTACTCTGGCACTCTGTTCCTACTCTTGTACTCTGCCTGCACTGGATACATTCCTCAACAATGTTACCTGTTTAACTACTATTTTTCTTCTGTAACCTAGCAACAACAGCTCCTTATAGCTTTACTTTTACCTGGTTTCAACCATCACGATTCTCATATTTGGAATACTTTTTTTTTTTTCTATCAATGGGAAGACTTTATGGTTTACCTGAGGATCTGCAACAAGTGATGACTCTTTAAAGCAGAGACTGTGGTGGAAGGAAGTGAAGGATTTTATATCTCCCTTTATTCTCCAGTCAGCTAGTAAAGAGCAGTAATTGTTATCAGGTGTAAGCACTCAGATGAGCAAACCTGCAGCCTAATTTTAAAGTACCTTACACTCATTGTACCTCACAATTACCTTCCTATAATAATGTAATGAATGACTTTGAATGCATGAGAAAAATGAACCTTGGATGAGATGTGTATTTTACAGTGAGTCCTGATAAGCATCTTGCTTTGGTCTCTGTACTGTGTACTTAAACATGTATTCCTTTTTTAAATGTGGTTGCAGTACTAATTTCCATTAAGATAAGTATGTATATGTTCTTTGGAAATACATATATATATATCTATATGTAGTCTATATATAGTCATTTGGATGGAGAGATGTCTAAATTTACTGAAGATATGGTAATTTTGCAGGTAACTGTTGGGCATAATTTTTATAATTGTGTACTAGTAGGGAGAAAAAATGGAGTTACTTCTCTTAGTTCTTTGATAAAGCAGAGTAAAGTTTTATAACTGGTACTTAGGAGGAAATATTTTTGTCCTTATGCAAAACATTATTTATCTCAAGATCACTGATAAAGAATGAAAACTTTGTGGTAGCAGGCTTGGTTGTGTTCTCAAAGCAGAACTTGATTGGTTGTGCTTCAAGTGTTCATGTAGGTTTTATACTGGCATGTGTGTATGCTTATGTTCACAAGCTTTTTTAATTTTCAAGAGTATGAGGTTATGAGGTGTGCAGGGTTTCAGGTGAGAGGAATTTGAGGAATGCTCACACTATTAGTTTTCTTCCACAAACTGAGGATTTGTAGTAAGTGAGCTTTCATGGTGTTACTTCTTTAATCCTTCCAACCTGTGCTATAAGAACTATTTTAAGTTTTGGAAGATCTTTTTGGACTCTCCATATTTTTTATGGCAATGTCTGCTACAAATATCTTAAATAATATTCTTGGATTTTTTTTTTCTTAGCATCTTTTGCCCTCAGTCACATGGTTGTTGGCACCTCATTTGTGAGCAGTGATTTCCACATACAGGCATCTGCTTGTGGAATACTTTTCCAAGTGATCTGTGCTTACTTTTAGTTTTCCTTGATTGAAGGTTACTTTTAAAATACAAATAGCATTATAGGAGTTTTAGACTGCTTTCCAAGGATATGATTTGTTATTGTTGTTTGTAGGATCAGTTTTCCTTTTTAATACCTGTCTGCTGATATTAATAATATTTCTGAGAGTGGAAAAAAGAGCCTGATAAGTAATATTTGTAGAAAATTAAATTACGTAAAATGCACAGAAAAACCTAGAAGGCCTGTCCTCATGACAATTGCAGGACACACTTGTAAGTTTAATTGAATTGTTTTCTCTGCTTCATACCTTTTTCCCTCTTTGTCAACCCTATCATAAATAAAACTAATTCTAAGACTTCTCAGTGCTCTAGAAGAACAGTTATAGTAGAAGAGAAATTAAACCATTTACAGAGGAGATGTACTTTTTCTCTTTGCTGTGACAGGAAGCGTTCTTGTTGTGGATGTGTGCAGAACAAATCTAGTTATAGAGAAGTTATTTTGTTCTCACACTGCTGTGGAAAATCTGGTTGGCTGTTGTGACAGATACAATCATAAATGTGTAACCCTGCCCTTATTACGCAACTGGAAAACAGAATTCAGACATTCACAAGTTTGACCTATTAATTCTTAAGTGTAACAGCTTTTTACAGTGGTTGCATTTTCTCTTTCCCGTTTCATGCTTTTGTTTCCACCAGCATTTTCAGTTTTCTGATACCTTACCTTTGGATTTCTTTTTATCGTATTTGAGTAGCTAAATTTTACAAAGACTGAGAGGAATTTAGTGTTTGAGTGTAGTGTAGGAGTGGCATTTTTTGGTTTTGTGGCATTTTTTGAAGGCTCTCCTAAAGCTTGAAATGCTTATTAAAGGTAGCTTTTAAATACGGAGGGGACATAACTTGGCTGATGAAGTCCAATTAGGAAGTACAACATTCTGTCAGAGTAAAGTGTTAAATGGAGTTATGCTCAAACGAAGTATTTCATTCACTTATCAAAAAACAGAAGATAGTGGGTTTTTTTGGTTTTGTTGTTTGGGTTTTTTTGTGGTTGGTCGGTTTTTTTGGCAGCTTAAACACTGTAAGCTTTCCCTTAGTGCTCCAAGTTGTCCAGAAGCTGTTTTGAAAGGATGGTGTGTGTCTCACAGAGATAAGTGAGAAGGAGGGTTAACTCTTCTTTGCATTAATTTGTCTGTATCTATATAAATAGAAATAAACTAGTGTGCCTTTTAGCCTTCTGTGCTATGGAAGTGTAATGAACTGAACTGGATATTGGAATGATTGGAATGAATTATTTTATCAGGAAAAACCCAAAAGCAGCATTTATGATATGTGTTGTCTGTCTGAGGGTTCTTTCTTCATAGAAGATAGGAAAAAAAAACCACTTTAAGGCTTGTCTTTCACTATAGTCTGCCTCATGAGTTTTGCCTAAGTGTTCACCCAGAATATGTCCTGTCTGTAATACTTCCCTGCACTCCCCACCACTGTGGATTTAGTCTTCAATTTTTCTGGTTTGTCCTCTGTTCCTTTTTGGGGTTTTGGGGTTTTTTTCACCTTGTAACAAATACAGAGTTATAGTTCATTAAACTCTGTGTGCTGTGAGATGTGAGCAATATGATAAGTTAGGCTATAGAGCAATCCAGTTAGGAATATATAATTTATATTGCACTGGTTACTTCTCATAAGCTCTTATAAAAATAGAATTTCATGAATAGCAGTTCCATGAGGAATTATTTTGTTCCCATGTAAATTGACTGGAAATTAAATATTTCCTAAGTTAATGAATCTGTAGTCTTGTTATTAGGTATGTGAAAACATTTAAACTGTTTCCTTCCAAAAATAAGCCCTTTAGGATTAACAGTGCATGGTATATAGCACTTTACCGCTTCCTAGCGGGAAAAACTCAAGTTTGTGGAACTTTAGGGATTTTCCCCTCAAAACTTCTGTTTTCACCGTACATTTGTACATTTTGTTGGTGAAGTTAAGCAGACAGTGTTCCATAAGGGAGTGGGAAAGGCAGGGAGTGCTCATGTGCTCTGCGCTTCACTGGGGTCCAGACTAGTACTCTGCTGCTATTGCCACTGGAAATGGGGATCTTCTTCTTCCTCTTTCTGTTCCAAAGTTCACTCAAAATGCCCGTGTGCCGTGAAAATAGCTGGAGCAGTGAGTAACCAGGAGCACAGTGTGGTTGGTTTTTCCACAGTGTGTTTAAATATGTCCATGCCCTGTGCACTCCCCATGTTGTGAAAGCTTCCCCACACCTGAAGGCTGATTTGCACTGGCTACAGTTTCATTATTGCTGGGAGCTGGCCGATGGCAACAACCTCTGTTGAGCAATAGAAGGATGAGGCAGTCCCGTGTCAGCTGTGAGTCTCCACAGCTGTGCTCAGTTGCAGGAACTCTGGGCTCAAGTGTAATCTCAGTGCTTGCTTTGTTAAGGTATAATGTGTCCTAGGAATACCTTATTTTCTTTGCAGGATAATTCCAAATCTGACTTAAGTGGTTTCTTGATTGAGCAAGGACACTTCTTCATAATATTTTTTCTTCATTTTAATTTGAAGAAGGGCTCAATTGAAAGTGAAATACAGTGTAAAGATCAGATTTGGAAATGCTTTCAAACTTTGCACTCTCTAGCAGAACTGCCTTCTCCCTAGCCCTTCTATTTTTCTGCAAATTTAAGAATCTTCAGAACCATTATGTATTTCAAGGTTTTAAATATTGTGTAACTTTAACTGTTGTTTATTATCCAATGAATACAGTTATTTTGGAACTTTGTCAGAAGAGAGACTATTCCATTGCCAGGTGATCTGAATCATAATGATCCATTGGGAAAGCAAACTTGTAACAAGTATGACAAATCAAGTAGTCATGGAAGAAAAGGGGGGAAAAAGTTTGTGTTAAGGCAGTTAGAGAATTCAAATTTTAAAACAAAACACCAACTTACTAGAAAATCTGGGTATTTTACCAATGCCTGATTGGTTTAGCAGACAAAATACTTTTGAAAGAAGACAGAACACATGTATTTTAGTCTGCATTAGGTGAATCAGTAAACAGAAGTAGCTCACATAGTATTTTGTTAGAACTTTAGTTTAATGCATTTGTTTTATTTCTCTTTACATTTTCATAGTCTTGGAGTTAGAATACACCAATTACTAAGAGTGAAAGCTTAGATAATTTCTAGGTGTTACAGTAAATGTATATCTCTGAATCACTAGGCTAATAGAGAACTGTTCTTTATTGCTGAAGTCCATTTTTTGGTCTATGAGATTATAAAAGCTGTGTTAAGATGCACATATCAAGGTTTGGGTACTGTAAATATCACAAGCATGTGTTTATTTGAAGTACTAATTTGAAGAACAGTTAGCCCAGAACAGTGCGCATTTCACGTGCTCATGTTTCAGTACCAATAGGTTCCTGTTGGACATGACTTTCAGGGGTACAACTTGTATTCTTTGCTCCCCAGGTGTGAAGCACAGAAGCATGCTTTCCCCTGAGCCTCACACCACCAGCTGTGATACAGAATGTCTCTAAGTGAGAACAACAGTGTGGTGTTTGCCTATGAATCCTCAGTGCACAGTACCAATGTACTCCTCAGCCTTGACGATCAGAGAAAGCAAGATATCCTTTGTGATGTTACCATTTTAGTGGAAGATCAGCGATTTCGGGCTCACAGAGCTGTGCTTGCAGCTTGCAGCAGTTACTTCCTTTCAAGAATTGTGGGCCAGGTGGACGCTGATCTTATCATCACTTTACCGGAAGAGGTGAGTGTCACTCCCTTCTGCATTTTACCTGCCAGTGCTTCTAATCTGCTTTGTTCCGTTCTCTTTTTGGGAGGCTGGTGTTTAACTGACAATTTAGAGTAGGGAATTTAAGAGCTGAAAGACACCAACCCACAATCTGGGGTACCAGAAATATTTTTATATCAAGTATTTAATATGTGTTATATTGTAAAGACTAACTGCTGTCATCTTAGTCTGGGGTCTGTTCGTTTTTGCCAGTGTTTTTATTCTTTGACTTTAATCCCAAATAAAAATTAGATAAATGACTACTGCAAGAGTTGCTTTTCTAGGTCAGTCACACTAAGAGTCTTTCTACAATTTTTTCTTGCTTGAGCATAGGTAGCCAGAAATGTGTAAGAGAAAGTGAAAGGAGTAGAGTGTTTTTCCTCTCTTGATCATTGCAGTTTTTGCAGTGTTTCTCCCTTAAATAGAAAGAAGGTACAGTTTTTAAATACCATTGTATTTTTTTCTTTCAGTTTCATTTATGAATGCTACTTATTTGTAAAGACACTTTTGTTTTGTTAATTTTTTTTAATGTTTGTTAGTGTTTTTGTTTGTTGTGTATGTTAATGTTCGTTAATTGTTTGTAATGTTTTTGTTGTGTTAATGTTTTTTTAACTACACTAGGTCTGAAGACATGTTGACAGTTTATGGATAAACTGTCTTTTGCATTCTACTTCCCCACATTATGAATGATGAATTAATGTGGTGGTGTAATCTCCAAAGCACATTTCAAATGCTATTTTAAGAATTCTTTAGGAAGGTCATGTTTACAGACAGTTTTAAAGGACTGGTCTCTGTGCAGATCTCATCAACTTCATGTGTTGTGTTCTTTAAAAAGAACATACCAAACAACTACTAAAAAAAACCAAAGTAAACAAACCCTCAACTGATTCTTAAATTGAATTGCATGAATAATTCATTATTTTGCTGGCAGAAGGATTCAGTGTAGTTGATGCATTGATATAGTGCCTTATTTAACATAAAATACTGGTCATTTCAGTAAAGGCAGGGAGCAGAGTGTGGACTTGAGTTTGAGTATTAATAGTGGACCTACTGCTTTATTGTTCATTTGCAGAGAAGAGGCTAAAGGAAGTGTCATGTAGTTGGTGATCTGTTGTGGCTTTCTACTTGATTCCTTAGACATTGTTTCATGTGTAGAAGATCTTGCACAGTTTCTAATGACACAGTTTTTGTTTATCTCTGTGTTCCTTGATAGGCAACTGTTGTGAATGTTCAATTACAATCACTTGCTCTAAAGGGGCTTTAAACTGGGAATTCTGTTTGGTGTACCGGTTTTGAGTGCCTTTCTTCAAATCTATGGGAGGAAGAAAGGAGTAGGTGGCTGTAGTAGTAAATAATCATATGTGGTCAAACTCAATTTCTTCAAACTTTTTTTTGCATGAATGGTGCATAAGACTAAGTGATTAATTGTAGTTTTTGAAGAGCAATTACTGTTAAATACCAGCAGCATACTATAGAGTAATTAGTGTACAACTTGCTTTGAAATATATCTTTGTGAGGTTGGAATCTGGTTACTGGTTTTCAGTATACAGCATTATTTTCCATTTTTAGTACTGTGCTGTGAGAATGTTTTATTGAGACAGATCACAGTAAACTGTCACAAAATGTGCATGATAAAATTGTATCAGAAGAATTGTTTCAGAATGAGTTTGACCAGGTTTTCACTATAGAACAAGTCTGCTGCTTTTGTCCTGTGCTCTGTCCTGCTGGCAAGACAGGTAAATTTGTGTATTTCTCTGCTTAAACCCAAATTGACCATACTAATTTTTTTTTTCATTTGTTTTTGTAACAGGTAACACTTAAAGGATTTAGTCCTTTGCTTCAGTTTGCATATACAGCAAAACTAGTTTTAAATAAAGACAATGTGTCTGAAGTTTGCAAATGTGCAGAATTTTTGGGTGTACGCAACATTGAAGAGTCCTGCTTTCAGTTTCTCAAATTCAGATGTTTGGACTTTAAATTGGATCATCAGGAATGTCCTAGGAAGAAGTTTTGCACACAGCATTGTCAGAAAGCAAACCCTAAAACTGGCCATGTGGATGATGGAGACCTAGAAATAAATTATGAAGTAGAAGCTCTTCTGGAAAAGGAATATAGTCAAATTCCTGACACAAAGCCCTGTAAAGATGAAGAAAATGCTAAATCATCACCTATTCTCCAAAATAATGCCAATCAAAATTGTGATCCTGTACATTTAGAAAGGGGTAGTGCTTCCAGCTTATCTTCCCAATGCCCAAAGTATAGAAAATTCCAGAAAGCTTTTGGAAATGACAAAGTTAATACTTCAGAGTCCAGTTCCAGTATTAAAGATGTTCAGGTACCCCCATTTGCAACTTCTCTGGAGAAGGAAATACCTGATAATGATGGCATACAAAAAGCTCAGGAGTGTGTGCCTATGCAGCTGATCTCAAACTGTGAAGAGACTCAGGTAGAAATGGAGGAAGGGGAAGAAGGCATTCAGAAAAAAGAAGAGTCAAAGAGAGATTCTGTAACTCAGAATGTGTCATGTCCTGTGGAGAAAATGGATCTTGCTGCTTTCCCCCAAAACTCTGCTGCACCTCATGGACTCAATTCTGTGTCTATTTTACATAGTTGTGAGCAATATGGTAACTTGAATTTCAGTAGTATGCAAAACAACACAGTCTTAGCTGAAAAAGCTGTGTCAGGTGCTGGAGCTGGAAATGACAAAACTGAAAGTCAAGGTAACCCATCTTCAAAGGTGGATTTGTGCGTTAGGGAAGCCACTAACATCACCTCAGCTGGAGATCGAAGCAGCGTGGAGAGAGAGATAGCAGAACAGCTAGCACAGGGCTTCTGGAGTGACATTCACAGCGCAGATGCCTGTCAAGTACATTTACCGCCTTCTAAAGAGTACTCAGAGCCCTCGTACTTGGGGAAAAAATCAGAGTGCCCGTGGCTGGGGATCAGGATCAGTGAAAGCCCTGAACCTTGCCCTCAGCGAACTTTTACAACACTGAATTCTGTCAATTGCCCCTTTATAAGCAACCTGAGCACTGAAGGATGCTCCAACAGCTCTGAAATAAACAGTGGAGATTATGTTCAGGCACAGCAACAAGAACAATGTCCCTATAACTATGTGATAAGTTTGGGAGAGGATTCGGAAACTGACACTGAGGGGGACAGTGAATCCTGTTCAGCAAGAGAACAAGAATGTGAGGTAAGAATATCCTGATGGATCCTTTGCTGCCCAGTCTTTTAAGGCCATATTAAAAAATCTGAGTTTTCTTTGTTTTGGGGTTTTTTCTGTGGCTGCTTGTTTTAAAAAGTCTGGAACTGAAACTTTAACCATTCAGAGGTTTATATGGAAGATCACTTTTATTCAGTCTCCCTGAATTAACAGTATGAAAGTATTTTTGATCAGATACTGAAGTGTTAGATGCCTACATATTAATCTTTTAAGATTTTTTCTGGAACAACCGTCAGAAAAGGTTGTGAGCCTTAAATCAAGACATGAAGGTTCATTCTTTGATTTTTTTTCTTTTACCTGCTTCACTTTAGAGTTTAAGAAAACTCTAAACTTCTTGGAACCTTTGTTTAATAGAAACTTGGAACCTTTGTTTAATAGAAATTTACCAGTTTTCTGAGCTTGGGGTGGAGATGAGAGAGAAATGATACTTCAGATTTAATGTGAAGTGACAATTAAGCTTTTAAGCTGGCTTCAGTAGCTGTAATAAGAAGGCGATATTATTCTATCTCCTTCTCTAGCACTAAGTGATATACCTGGAACAATTTCCATCTCAGTTCTTAGAATCATGGAATTGCAGTGTAACTCTGCATGATGGATCATTCAGTGTTACAAAAATTCAGTTGTTATTAAAGCACTAGGGTTTTTGTCTTTCAAGATGCAGGGCCTTACTGAGACTGAACATAAGTGGAACATGCCATCAATACAAAAAAATCTGGAATGCTAAACAAAAGTCCAGAATTGGTTAAATACATTCCTCACCTTTATGTGACAGAGAAGGTAGTACCATTGCTGAGGACAGTACTCTGGGATTTTTTATTATTTTTTGCCTGTTTGTCACCAGTAGTAGTAGCCAATCAGAGAAAAGATTTCTCTGTGTTCTTTTTAAACTAAATTCAGATCTTTGATCACAGCAAGGTGACATATTCTGCTACTTACTATACTCAAATGTAAGGATTAAAATAGAATGTCTTTAATTGGATACTCAAGACCATAGTGATTATTTTGTAAAGGTAAATATGTTTTTCAGTATTAGTCAACACTTTGTGATCTCAAATGCTTTTGTAGCTCAGGTATACAACAGTAGCAAGAGCCTGGTCCTCTGTCTTCTCCAACTCTAAAAAATAAAAGACAAATATTGTAATTTCTGTATTTTAAGGAAATGCCTGTTTCAGATGAACTTTTCCTGTAGAAAAAAAAAAGCATAGGTATAAAAATGTATGCACTTTGCAGTCTTAATAGCAGCTTTGGGAAAACTTTAGACTATATTAGTGAGTCTTGACACCTGTTTTATATCTCACCAAACTTCTTAGAGTGGATCACCTGCATATTTGATGCACACACAAGTAGCTTTCAGCCTACTCTGAATCTGCTTGTAAGGATCTATTGTAATGTGCAAATACTCTATTGCACCTGTGCTTGAACTCCTGTAGTTGAATCCCCTGGATTTTATCCCATCATCTGGTGGTTCTGTTAGTTTGCTCTTGTCTCTGAGATGTGGGAATAAAGATGAGTTGTGTGGTAAAGAATGCTTAAAATGGAAACTTGAGTTTTTGGTGTTTGTGTGTATCAGTTCCACCTTGGATTTACAACTGTATCTCACATTCTAGGTAAAACTGCCGTTTAATGCACAAAGGATTATCTCACTTTCCAGAAATGACTTCCAGTCATTTCTGAAAATGCATAAATTAACTCCTGAACAATTGGACTGTATTCACGATATCCGGAGACGAAGCAAAAACAGAATTGCAGCGCAGCGATGTCGCAAGAGAAAGCTTGACTGTATACAAAATCTTGAATCTGAAATTGAAAAACTGGTATGTATAAATACTCATTGCTGTTGTCATGTCTTTCTCTAAACATCTTGACTGCCTATCTGGCAGTAGCTTGAGAGTGGGGTGATTTACTACTCTTTCCACTCAAGCTTAAAAAACTTTATCAGTCTTGTATAACTCCTTAGTAACTGTTCTAGATTTTTCTGAACCTTGCTCTGAAGTACACACATCTTTCCTTCTGTGGACTTGTTTCCAGTCAAATAAAACCTGCATCACAGCATAATTTTTGGTGAATGATGTTTCTGAAACCCATAAGCTTTGAATTTAATTGTACAGAATGGTTCCCAGACTGTTATCCTACACTGCTTTTTGCCTCTTCCCCTTTCTTGCTTCAAGATTTTGTTCCTCTGCTCCTGGTATTGCTCATGATCAAGTTTGCAGTTATGCAATTGTCAGTTGTGTAAGTTCTGTTCTTGGAACACATCAACATGGGCTGGCAAACTGTTTCTGAGTCTTGGATGTTAAAAATGAGACCCTTGCAGAAAGGCGGAAGGTACAGAAGAACTTGGGAAGTTGCTTGCCTTTTTAGCAGTTGCATCAAGATTGTAGCTAAGGAATTGATGCATCCCGATTTCTCAGCAGCCATCTGTTAATATATTTTCTCTTCCTTAAGAAGGCAATAAAAAGATAAATATGTAACTTAGGAGAAATGTAAGTAATCTGAGGTTAAGATTATGTAAAAAATAACAATGGCAAGAAGATAATTGAGTGGCTTTTCAGAAAAACAAGTCTTTGACTCTAATCTCAGTTTCATAGTTGATCATAACCATGTGCATGAAACAGTTCAGTTGTTTAGGACTACTGTACTCTCATTCTTGTTCATGGAGCATTTTAGGCTTGGTGTACCTGAATTTGGTATCTGCATCAGCTGGAACATAGCAGTCATGTTGCATCTTTTTTGACTCAAAGTGAAAAGGAAAGTAAAATTTGAGTCAAATTCCACGGACTGGAAACTTATTTTCTTGTGATCAGCATCTTTCACTGCATCTACTCCTACTTCTGCAGTGAGGAGATAGGCTTTGAAGGAAGGCTTGCAGTGCCATAGAGCTCTGATAAGCTGACAGAGCAGGTTGTGCTCAATGAAGGTGCTCTGTGAGGGAGGGTAATCAGGTGATTGTACTAATAATATCCTTACTGAAGAGAGAAGTTGCATTTCTGACATTTCAGAACTTTTTGCTTGGTTTTGTCATCATGTTGTCATTTCTGTTATGTAACTGTCAATATTTTGCAATACTTGGGCAGGGAATTAAAGGTTGATCTGCAAGATTAGGCATGTGGCTGTTTGAGACTAATAATTATAACATAATATCCTTCTTTCTGTGGACCTGTGCTGGAACAGACTGAATGTCTGCTGTTTGACAGGTAACACTGTACAAGGCTTAGATAATAAGTGTTGAGTCTTGAGAATTGTGAGGTGGGGTCTGAGTTATATGAATCATCCTCTAGGCACAAACATGTTCCAGTTGCATATGTTTTTTTCAACTGTGCTGAAAGTTTCTTCTGAAATTCCTGAAAAGACTCTGTTTGGAGGTGTTGACCATGCCTGACGGATCATCAAACTTGTATAAGCTGTACACAAATACAGAAACCTCAAGATCTGTCCAGGCATGACTTCCAGGTGGATGGAAGAAAAGAGATGTCATGGAGGAGGTATGTGTGGTACAGCCACGTTGCTTCAGGCATGATGGCTACTGCCTTGTTCCTGTTCTCTGTGTCAGTCATGTCTCAGACCTTTTAGACTTTGATCTTCTCATGCTATCATCTGTAATGCAGCTTTGAGAGGGAATAGAATGGTGTAGCAATAGTTTGACAGCTCTTGACAAGAACATAATACTCTGTACTACCAGTTAGGAAATACTTTTTCGTGGAATTCCTTATCCTGGTTTTCAGTATGTGCAGCATGTTGTCTTGTATTGGTTTCTATTTGGTGCTGCTTCAGTTTTTTTCTCTCTCAGAAGATGCTTGTGGTGTGTTTCTTGGAAAAGTCCTATATTTGGAACAGGATGACCCCTGCCTGACTAGAGGCTGGAGACTAACAGCTGGCAAGTAGCTTTGACAAGCACCTTGGGGCCTGGGCAGACAGCAGGCTGGGCATGGGTCAGCAACATGTCCAGGCTGAAAGGCCCTCAGTGTCCTGGGCTGTGTTAACAGGACTGCAGCCCTCTGTTGGAGGGCAGTGGTTGTTTCCTATCTTGGCACATGTAACACAGAATTGTTGGGTGAAGGCCATTGGGATGGCCAGGCCTGAAGTACTTCTGTGGTGAGAGGCTGAAGAAATGGGACTTCTACCTGGAAAAGGGGTGGGGAGACCCTAATGGCTGCCTGCCCATATCTGTGGGGCAGTCCTTGAGCTTATAGAGTCTTTGGTAGTGGAAGATCTTCAGCTGCCTGAGGGAGTACTTGGCAGCAAGAGAACGAGAGACATGGTCTCAAATTACAATGGGGATTTCATCTGAATGTAAGGAAAGTTTTTTCCTCCAGCGGGGACAGGCAGGCAGTGGAGCAGCTCACCCTGAAAGGCTGTACATGTGCTGTCTTTGAGGGTTTTATGGCATGGCTGAGCCAAGCCCTGAGCAGCCTGATCTGACCTGATCTCTGACTTTGTTTTGAGCAGCAGGTCAGACTACAGACCTGCTGAGGTACCTCCTGTCCCAAGTGATTCTGTGAAATTGAAAATATTATGTTAAGTTCTACTTCTATTGAAGAAAAATATTGTTCAGTGCTGAGTCTGTTATCTGGGAGAGTTACCTTTGATCATGTCTTTTGATCTTCTGTACTGATAAAGTCATTTTTTTACCTTCCCATATAGCCTTTGCTTATTGACCTTTCAGCTGAATCTGGATGTTCTTGTTGGTCACTAATGTTCTGTATTTGAAAACACACAAGGGCTACTTTAGGAGATGTTGACTTGTTAGAAACAGCTCTTTCAGAGGCCCTGTGTATATTCACATTCCTTGTACTTTCTCCTGGACAATGGGATGACCCTGCCTGAGCAGAGAGGTCAGACCAGATCACCCACTGTGGTCCCTTCCAACCTGACCCATCCTTGGATTTTTCACTTGGAAACTTAAAAGGAGGGCACTTGTGAGGGGGAGCAGAGTAGAGGACAACTGGTCTTCAGAAGCACTACTGTGCTGAAGATTCTGTAACTGAGGAGGATGTGTCAGTGCTCCAAGAAAAATGTAATTGAGATCTTGTTATATATATTATAGCAGGGTGAGATGGGTGAACTAAGTACATTCCTTACCAGGAGATTCAAAAGAGCTCTCAGTTTATGATGATCTCAAAACTAACTGACATTTTTTGTAGTATTAGTATAATGCTGATAAAATAAAACTATTTAAATGTATTAACCTGTCAACAGCTTCAGAAGGGGCATGAGGAATTGATGCTGGAATAACTATTTCTGAATGTTCATGTTTGTTTTAAATAGCAGTCCAGATAATTTTGTCAGTCCATAATACACAACTGAGTGCCTCTACATACCCAAAAGGTAGTAGATGATCTGCCTAACGGAATGGGGAAGATTATTCTGATCAGTATTGAAAAACACCTGGAAGACAATGCAGGGATCAGTCACAGCCTGCACGGCTCCAAGAGGGGAAAGTCCTGCTTGTCAAAACTGATTTCCTTGTATGACAGGGTAACCCGCCCCGCTGCTCTAGGAAAGCCAGTAGGTGTAATCCTCTTGGACTTCACCAAGGCTTTGGACAGGCTCCCACAGGATCCTTCTGGACAAAATGTCCAGCCCACAGCTGGGTAAACTCATCATGAGGGGGAGAGCCACTGGGTCATGGCTCAGGAGCAAATGGTGACAGTGACTGGGTGACATCAGGCTGGCTCTGGTCCCCAGTGGGGTTCTGCAGGGCTGCATCCTGAGCCCTGTGCTCCTCACCACCTTCATTAACAGCCTGGACACAGCACTCCATGGAACACACCCTGAGTTTGCCATTGACACTAAACTAGGAGGAGTTGTCAGCTCCCTCAAGGGCAGAGAGGCCCTGCAGAGACCTGGACCAGCTGGAGACTTGGACAGTCACCAACCATGTGAGGTTTAACCAGGGCAAGTGCCAGATTGTGCTCTGGGACAGGACAGCCCTGGCTGTGTGCATGGGCTGGGGAAGGAGAGGCTGGAGAGCAGCTGTAGAAAGGGACCTGGGGCTCCTGGTCCGTGGCCAGCTGAACGCGAGTCAGCAGTGCCCTGGCAGCCAGGAGGGACAGCCATGTCCTGGGGGCATCAGGCACAGCATTGCCAGCCAGGCAGGAGGGGACATTGTCCTGCTCTGCTCTGCACTGGGGCAGCCTCACCTCGAGTGCTGGGGCAGGTTTGGGCACCATGGTTTAAAAAATGGCATTAAGCCATTGGAGAGCATCCAGAGAAGGGTCATGAGGATGGGGAATGTTCTGGAGGGGGGAAATCTTATGCAAGGTGACTGTGGGCATTTAGTCTGTTCAGTCTGGAGAAAAGGAGACTGAGGGGAGACCTCATTGAGGTCTTCAGCATCCTCTGGAGGGCCAGGTGCCAATCTCTTTGTGACCAGTGACAGGGACTCGAGGAAACAACATAAAGCCCAGTCATGGGAGGTTTAGGTTGGTTATTAGGAAAAGCCTCTTCCCCCCATAGAGTGGTTGGACACTGGAACAGGCTCCCCAGGGCAGTGGTCACAGCACCAAGCCTGACAGAGTTTGTGTTTGGACAAAGTTCTCAGGCACAGGGTGTGACTCTTGAGGTGTCCTGTGCAGGCCCAGGAGTTGGACTCGGTGACCCTGATGGCTCCTTTCCAGTGTGGCATATTTTATGGTTAACAGCTGCTCCCAATATGCTGACAAATAGAAATTTCTTAGCCAAGTCCTCTTTCTTCTAATTTTAGACAAAAAGAACTGGCAACAACTGTTTCTCTTGCCAAATGTTGCCTAAACTTAATCAGTTCTTTCAAAAAGAAGTTGTAGAGGTTGCAGTATGAGGTTTCTCTGCAAAAGGGGATGTGAAGAGGAGTGAAAATAATAGAACTTTCCAAGAGTGAATTGACATAACAGTAGCTGTAACACATAGTCCCTATGATTAAAACTTGAAAACTACTTAAGGCCTTGTTTTTTTTCAAAACTCTATCGTCTTTTAATTAATTAATTACAGAATTTAAAATGTATGTGTTGCAACACGTTTGGATTCGGGTTCTTTGTCCTTTTCATTCAACTTCTTCATGATGGTCTTGGTTGTTCCCTGTCCTTTGTCATTTCCTCATTTTTCTTTATTCAAAAAGTTGCTTGTTTCCATGATTAGATTTCTCAGTTATCAGTGTCTTTTCATCTTTAGCCAGTTCTGTCAGAAGCCTCAGAAAAATTCACAACATTGAGGCCAAATAAAAGCTTGATTTAATACAGGCTACTTTTTTCTGCTTGATATTTATTGTTGAGTTGCCATCCTGTTTGTTGCCACATGCTTGGACAATCCTGCTGCATTATCTCTAGGTTGTTAGTTGTACACCACATCTTCTTTCCTTTACCTTTCTTAAATTTTCTAATTTAGGAACTATACTTAACTCCATTGTTTGTCCTGTAGTGGATTTGGCACTTCTTGAGAATGGAAGTTACTTTAATCTAGTGGAATAGTAGCAATAGTTAAAATGTGATGTTTTTCATCATTTCAGCATTTCAGTTTTAAAATACAGATCTCTATGAAGACTGCCTAATGTTTTGTTGGCTCATTGGTAATGGTTTGTGTTATCCTGTAGAACTAGTGTTTCAGGAATATTTACAGTAAGTGCAGCTATGTTTCATTTGCTCAATAACTACAAATTACTCCTTTGTCTGCCAGCATGAGTTTGGAAAAAGCTGCATATCTGAAAAACCACATCAAATACCTTATCTCATGATGCTTCCAGAGAGGTTAGGATTGGCCTTTTGATATGTGTTTGATTGTGTTGCTGCTTTCTTTCTTAATGCCAAATTACTTCTGTTTCAGCACACCAGAGTACTTAAAGTCTTGGTTTAGCTTTGATAGGAGCTTAAACCATAGTTCTTAGGTTGAAATGTAGACTAAAATACTGTTTTTCTTTTTGCAGCAAAATGAGAAGGAGAATTTGCTGAAGGAAAGAAACCACATTTTATCAACTCTGGGTGAGACAAAGCAGAATCTGACTGGACTTTGCCAGCAGGTGTGTAAGGAAGCAGCCTTGAGTCAAGAGCAAATACAAATACTTGCAAAATATTCTTCTTCAGATTGTCCACTTTCATTTTTGTTCCCAAAAAGAGAACAAACAGCTCCATCTGATAGTGAGCTTGTGGTAGCAGCATCTGTAGAATCAGCAAATGGTCTTTCAGGTGTCACCCCTACAGCTGAGCAGAGTTCCCGTTACCAGTGTGTCAAAAGTGTGTGTGAGGCCACGTACGACCAAGTCCAAGAACTGCACCCGGTTCCTGCCCGATCATTGGAGCAGACGTCGCTGCTGGAGCCATGTGGGCAGAGCAGTGGCATCACAGACTTCTGCCAGCAAATGACTGACAAATGCACTACAGATGAATGAATCTCTCTTCCCCATTGCCAGCCTCTCAACATTGCAACTAGAAGTGGAATTGAGAATTATTGGAATGTAACTTACTAAGTGAGAGAGAAGATAAAACTTTTATCTTTTGAAACTATATTGACAATTCCACGGTCACCATTGGCAAGCTTTGGGTTTGTTCTGTGTAGTTCTAGAAGGTAATTTGTATGTGTCAGCCTTGGGGCTTTTTCTGTGTGGGGGTGCCAAGGAGGGTTCAGGAAAGCTGTTGGAAAGTACAAATTCCATGCACAGGTGCTTATTTGTGAGGAAGTTTTGTTCATATATAGAGCAGCCTACTCTGATTTATGCCACAGTACTTAATGCCACTCTGCATTTTAAGGAAAGCCTCCTGACAGCTGTTTATGCACAATGACTTCTATACCTGGAATTCTTCTAAGACTTCTTTTTTCCTGATAAACAAACCTTAAGAAACATATATAGCTCTGTAAATGTTCATTTTGTTGATGGGGTAAGTTACATGACAGGATGGGGAGATTTTGAAAAGTGCACTCTGGTATTGCTCCTTGCTTCCTGCTGTTCCCCTCCCCATCCCACAGAAGACTTTTACTGAACTAAAGTAGTAAGCTACTACTACTGGTAGTAGAATTGGTTAGTGGTAGGCTTTTATTGAATAAGTGGTTTTGTCTTGTCACTCTAGTCCAGAATTAAAAGAACTGGAGCAGCAGAGGTGCTGCCACATTCTGCTCTCTTCTCTAAATTTAGTGAGAGGAATAACAAGGCACTGTGGAAGGCAGACATCTGAAACTGGTGCAGTTCTTGGATGAGTGTGCATTGGATCCTCTGGCATCTGAATCCCATAGGCTTGTTAAAACTCACAGCTGTATTGTGACTTCCTGTCCTAGCACCTTCAAGCTTGCTGCTTCTTTGTGGCAAGTTGGAATCAAAGTATTGTGAAAGTCTAAGGACAGACTTTTTTTTTTAAGGTATTCAGGCCACATTTTTTTATTTCAGTGCCTAACTGCCTAAAGTAAGTTACAAATATTTGTTCTCTGATCACTGGGACCAGTAAAGTTCTATTTCAGAATCAATCTTCAGGATACTTTATGGCTAAACCTGTATTATATTTTCAATGGCTTGTGCTATTAGTATAGCTATATAAAAAGTTTATTGAAGAAATGAGCTGGAGATATTTCCTTTATTACTTTGTGAAGGAGAAATTCAGCTACTGAAAATAATCCCCATTTTCTAGATTTTTACATAGCAGTGGATGCATATTGTATACCAATGATGCTTTGTTATTTAGACGCTATTCTCACACCAGAACTAAGTATTGAACCTCACCACAGAAAACTTTGGGTTTGCTGGTTTACAAAACATGAAGAATCTTGTACAAGCCAGTGGAATTCTTCATTTCCTACCTCAGAATGTGTATTAGCTTTTTGTGTCTTTGTGTGCATGTACAGTAGGCAGCAACTAAGCAATGGCCCTTGTAAATACTGCTTTTCAGTTTTACCTTGCAGCAAGGCAAAACTTGTTCTTGGCAAGGCTCTTCTTTTTCCTCTCCCCACCATCCATAGGTAACATAGCATTAATAAATACAGTAAGCCACTTATTTAAAACAAAAATTTAAAAATTACCAGATTTCAACAGGACTTCTCATAACCAGCACACAACACAAATGACTACACTACCTCACCTATGGGACTGATTGATTCAAATCTCTAGTGAATCCTTGGATTTTCATCATATATCATTACTTTTTTAAGGGAAAAAATATGCTGATGGCGCATAGCTTGTATAAATCACAATGCTTGCAGTAATTGAAATTCAGAAATAAATACTACATGGCAGACATCATGATAATTGGATTGAAATTCTCTTAAATGACATAATTGAAATATGATGATCCTGTATATGTATGACTTTATGAAGCTCTCTGGGCTTTTTCTTCAGTTTCTGTAGATTCCTGGTTAATTTAATCCTGTCTCCCTCCCATGCTGCCACCTTGGGAAGCATTTTGCTCTTATGTCTCCATTTTGTTTGCAACAAGAAACAATAAGAAACAAAATTCAAAGCCCAAACCTCTACTGTTCATAACTACTATCACTTTTAAAGCTGGTGATGCTCTGAAATTACGTGGGCAATGGCATTAAAACATTGTCCTAATAGTGCATATAGTTGGAATTCCTTGGGGTCAGTCCTTATTCTAACGAGGTGGAGCATGTTTGTAGGGAATGGCTGTCTGGGAGCTTATCCAGTGGCCCAAAGCGCTGACACACTTGGCTGCAGATATTGGAAAACAAGGTCAGTGATGACCAAGTGTGAGGCTGGAATATCCCTAAAGAGTTGTGCTCCACTACTGGAGTCCGGGGATCAGCCACAGCCTGAATTCCTTATAGTTGATGGTGGAGGGATTCCAGGGCAGGAATCATGGCAGTCATTGACCTATGATAAAAGTAACATCATGTTTTTAAACCTGATAGGAACTTGATGAAGTTTGAGGGTAGGTTTTTGCCTGACCAGCTGCATCTAAGTAATTTTAAAAATATTTATTTAATACCATAGACCTACAAGTTGCATGTTGACTTCTATAAGCCTATATCATCAACTTGCAAATGTTACGAATGAATGACAATTTTATGATACAGAATTCTCAGGAAAATATTTTTGGAGTTTGGTTTTATTTTTTTCTCTTCCAGTAAAGAAATACTCGGTTTTGAAATAGTAAAATACTTTGTTAAAGCATGTTTTAAAATACTTTGAACAGACTATCTTAAAGCCATATGGGTATGATGGCGTACAGATTGTAAAATAAACAGATAATTACAACAGTTGATTTTGTATTTTTCATAATTCAGTATTTTCTAAGTCTGCAATAAAAACCACTATCCTTTCTACAAAGGCTTTTCTATTTTGTATAAGTTTTCTGCTGTTAAAGTCTCTACTGGTGTATTATTCATTTATGTAGTACTGCTCAAACAGTTGTGAAAATGGTAGCAAAGTAGTCTCTATATAGTTTATAAATTTAATAGGCCCAAACCAGTAGTTTAGGATTCTTCAGACAAAGCTGAAATCTAATAATACAGAGAGAGGTAATTGTACCAAAGTTGGGTGTCTGCTCATGATATTTCCTCAGTAGTGTGTATTTTGTTCTATTGATTTTCTTTTTTAATTGCATATTCTTAAATACATGAATATTCTTCTCAATCTACTGAAGATTAAATTTGCCATGTGGAAGACCTGCTGTTTCATATGAATGAGAGAGCCAAGGTAGGCAGAATTTAAAATAAAAGCCTTAAAAATGGTTAACAGATAAGTAAGGAGTGAGAATAATATAGCAATACAAGTAAGTTGAGTATATCTTGTTAACTTGAGAAATTACATTTAAGGCTTTCTTGGTATGTGTTAATAGTCTAGTAAGAATTCAGTATGATACTTCAACAAGATTTCCTAATTTTTTATAATCTACTATTTCATATTTACTGTGAAAGAGGAGGAGATGGATGTGAGAGATTTGGGAAGAAACAAGACTCAGTAATCAAAATAGCACCCCAGAATGTGTATATATTCCCTTAATTAACTTGTTGAAGGCCATAAGCCTCAAGCTTTCAGGTGAACTGGCATGATTTTGTTTAGAAGTATTTGGTGATGAGAGAGACTCAAAATTTCTCAATCATATTGCAATTTTATTTCTCAGCCCAATGGTGATAAATCAGATGATACATTTCATGTCAGCCTGGCAACATTTGGGACTTTTTCAGGCAATGATCTAGGAAATAAGAAGGATTTTCAGTGAACAGCCTCTATTGGTTCTGAGTTTTCATTCCTATTACTCTGACTCTTATTAAAAATACACTTGATTTGCTTTAATACTGAGGATCGACTGAAGTCCTTCAGATGGAGGCTCATCAGGTTGCACTTTTACAGGCCTGTCAGGTACTTTTAGGTGGCAGTGGAAAATCAGCGTGTGAAGATAATTTAAATGCGGATGTTGTAACTGTTGGTTGGTATTGATACATAATTGCTCATTGTAATTGTAACTACCCATATTTACAACATTTACTTGAATGCAGAATAATCAGCTACTAACTGTGTGAAATTATTATTCTTAACAAAGTAGAAGGTTAAAAACCACGGGAGAGGTGCAGGGATAAAAGACAATAGAAGTCACAGAATCCCCAGAGTGGATTAATAGCAGACCATGGGAGTTTGGGGAATATCACTGACAGCTGTCTGTTGGGCTGGTCCATTTTTCACACATGGTGTGTGAATGTAGGAATCTTAAAAAGTACATACAATTTTCAGGCTCTTATTCTGGTCTCTGAAGTTAATAGTCCTGCTTACCCATAAAACCATGAAACTTTGCTAACCTGCATCTATCCAGATGTTATCCCAAAAATCCTATGGACCTGTCATTGTTCTTGCTGAAAATCTGTCCTGTGAATTGTTTCACAGGCTCTTAAAAGGACTTTAAAACCACTGACGATTTCTGTGCTTTTATAAAAGTCCTTTCTTTTTTCCTCCCTCTACAAGAATTACAGTAAACCTTTTTACATGCAAATCAAAATAGTGGATGAAGGACTGAATGAGATTCTGTGCTTTGTGTTATACAGAACACCAGAACTTGTCGTGGTCTTCTTAGTTATAAAATCTACTTTGTCAGCTCTGTGGTGGACTAACAAGACTTCAAATTCTTACACAGAAGTTTCCAACCAGTTCTTTACATAGAGCTGGTCAGAAATTTCAGACTAATGGGCAACAACAGAACTGTGTGAGGGGAGGTTCTTTTGCAGGCTTTGTCCTTTGGTGTTTCCCTTCTTCTACATCTACATGAATTGTGTAATGCAGCCAGACCTGCCAGTTCAGAGCAATAGACTTTAAGTAAAATAAGTATTGAGGTTTGTACACCCTTGGAGTTGCCATCAGAGGGTGTGTGCCTGTTCAAACCAGCTCTCACCATCCGTCTCTAGCAGTGCATTAAGGGCAGAACTGGGAGCTGCCTCTGCCCTAAAAGGCAGAGCATCTGTGTTGACCTCAAAAAGGAAGATTTTGTGAATGTGTGTCACTCCCTTTGTGAACTCTTCATGTTTTCATGTAGTACTATGCAGCTCTGAGTTTCTAGATTTGTAGAAGAAAAATTGATCTCTTGCATTAAACTTTCTTATGCATGCTGTCATTGCAAGTGAGGGAGAAAATTCCATGATGGTGGTGCCTTTCCTTGGGAAGGAAAGCACCTTGCCACAGTATTGGTGTGAAGATGATTGGTTGCCCAAGGGAGGTTAAGGCCAGCAGCATCTTTCTTGGCATTGTGTCTGTGGGAGCAATCCCCAGCGCTATTCAGTTTTGGGGTGGTATCCAAATTTCAGAGGTCGACTCATGAAGGAGGATTACATTACCTCTCCTTGGGAAGGAAAGCACCCAGCTCCAGAGTTGGTAGTGCAGATTTGTAGGGTGCCTATAGAAATTCGTGACCAAGAACAACTTTCTCTCTTGGCACTTTTTGTGCAGGAGCCATCCCCAGACATATTTTGGAGGTTGTCCCAAGATTCTGGAGTGGGCTCCTGAAATATCAAATTACCTTTCCTTGGGAAGGAAAGAACCTAGCCCCATTATTGGTGGTGCAGATAATAGGATGCCATGGGGAGTTAACAGCCAGGAATATTTTATTTTCTTGGAACCCTTTGTGTGGGAGCAATCCTTGGACGTGTTCAGTTTTGGAGGTCAGCTTTGTATTTCAGTGTTGGGCTCGTGAAAGAGGATGACAGCACCTTTCCTTGGGAAGGAATGCACATAGTGCCAGTGCTGGTGATTCAGATAAAAGGCTGCCTAGAGTGGTAAAAGCCAGCAACAACTTTCTGTCCTGGATGCTTTTGTGTGAGATCAGTCCCTGAATGTCTTCAGGACTGAATGAATTCAGGATGGCTCCAATTTTCAGAGCGGGTCTTCTGAAAAAGAATGACAATACATATCCATAAAAAGGACAGAGCCTGATCCCACTTTCAGAGTTGGGAATGTGAGGTGCCCAGGGAGTATAAAAGCCAACACCAGGTTTCTCTTCTAGCACTTTTCCTATAGGAGCAATCCCCAGTTGTATTCAGTTTTGGGAGCTGGTATCCAAAGTTAGGAGAGGGGCTTCTGAAGAAGTATGGCAGCAGCTTTCCTGGGGAAGGAAGGCAGGTACTCCCAGTGCTGGCAATGCAGGTGAGAGGCTGTTCATGGGATAGGAAGGCTAGGAAGGGTTTTCTGTGCTGGCACATTTTGTGTGAGAGCAATGCACTCCATAATTCTGCAGGTAGGATGCAGAACTGGGTAAGTGGGCTCCTGAAGGCGGTACCTTTCCTGGGGAAGGAAAGCATGTATTGACAGGTAGGGTGCTCTAGATAATTGTCTGCTTGATGGAGCTAAAGGCCAGAAACACCTTTCTGTCCTGGAACCTTCTGTGTGGGAGCGTGCGGGTTTCTGGGGTCCGGCCAGCTGCCGGGAGCCCCCAGTCTGGGTGGGCGGCGGCGGGTCCCTCTGGGCGGGC
>NW_005054571.1:499684-512793 GCF_000277835.1 Geospiza fortis | reverse complement strand
GAAAGAGGGGGGCAGCTCTGCTGAAGGGTACCGGAGCCGAGGTGCCGAGCCCCGAAGCCGGGCGGGAACGGGGTTTATAAAGGGGGAAGGAGTAGGCAGGCTCGGGGGTGCCCTTTGACCACTAGGACGGGGGTACAGGGGTGGTCTTTTTGTGGGGTGACTGGGGTACACCAATAGGGGAACGGGGAGAGGGTGGTCTTTAGGGAGAGATCCAATGGACAGGTGGATAACAGGGAACTTTCTGGAACAAAAGGTATGCTTTACTTATGATGGATTGCTTCGTCCCAGGGTGTCCCAGCTTCATAATCTTTGCCCCTTCCCCCCACAGGAGCGAATCTTGAACATATTCCATTTTGGAGCCCAGCTGCAAATCCCAGAGGTGGGATTCTGGAATAGGATGTCACTACTTTTCTTTGGGGAGGAATGCACAATAGTCTCAGTGTTGGTGGGAATTTGTCTTTGTCCTACAAGATCAAGGATAGCAAACCAGATACATCAGAATAAATTATTTACTCTCATAGTCTTCAGATGACAACATCCCCTATTTGGTTACCACCTCCAAAAAAGAATCAGTCTGGGCTTTGAGCCCAAACAAAAGGTACCATGACAGAAAGCTTGTGCTGGCCTTTACCTCTCATCTGCATCGCCACCATGGGGACTGAGTGCTTTCCTTGCCAAGTTGAATGGTGCTGCCATAAATTTCAGAATACCTCCTCCAAAATTTGAATCTGAGCACCATGATTAAAGACATCCAGGGGTTGCTCCCAAACAAAAGATGCCAGAACACAAAGCTGATACTGGTCCTTCTCTCTCATTGGCTGACTGCTCCAACAATATTGAGCTTAGTGCTTTTCTGCCCAAGGAAATGCAGTCTCATCCACGTTCTGGAGCCCACATCCAAAATTGGAATACAGCCTTCAAATCTCAATGGGTTCCAAAATTGAGGCTATACAGGAGGCCCCAAGAGAACAAACTGTTACTGGCTTTAGGTCTCCTGAGCAGACTTGTGACTTCAGCCACCACTGGGGCTACATGCTTTCCTTCACAAGGAAAGATACCATTCACTTTTTGGAGGGCACATGCAAAATTTAAATTCAATCTTGAAAACTAAATAGGGCACAGGATTACTCTCACAAAAAAAATAATGTCCCAAGAAATGTTTTGTTGCTGTTTACCTTGCCTGGGCAGCCTACCATCTATACAAGAAGCACTGGGGCAAAGTGCTCTCCTTGTCCAGGAAGGCTGTTTCACCCCCTTTCTCTCTCTCTCCTACAAGTTTGGATACCACTGCTCAACCGAATATACCCAGGGAATGATCCCACACAGGAGGTTGCAGAACAGAAAGCAGTTGCTGGCCTTCACCTCTGTGAGGCAGCCTCTCATCTGCAGGATGAGCTTGTTTATATTTCCAAGGAAAGGTGATATGATTCACATTCAGGACACTAGCTCTGACAAATGGATCCAAGCTGCAAAGGGAATAAGTGTTGCTGGGCTTTACCTCCCCTGGGTAAGTTGTTTTCTCCTACTGTAACACGTGGTCTAGTTGTTTTCCTTCCCATGTAAAAGAACTGTTGTTCTCTTTCAGGATACCTCCTGGAATTTTGAACACATCCAAGGGTTGCTTGCACAAAAAACATTTTAGGACAAAGTTCTTGCTGGCCTTTACCTTCCTTTGGAAGCTTGTGATCTGCAGCAGCAACACTGGCATTATGTTCTGTATTTCCTAAGGAATGGTACTGTCCATTCAGTTCCTGGACCCCACTTTGGAAATTTCAGGCTAAGCTCAAAAATCGAATAAATCCAAGGATTGCTCCAACACAACAGGTGCCAGGCTGGAAAGCTGTGGCTGGCCTTCACCTCCAGTGGGCAGCCTATGATCAGCATTAGAAACAAACCTGCATCTCCAGGTTCTCCTTCCCATGGAACAGCAGTTTACCGGCCGTAAGAGGGAGTGAATGCTGCTAGAGCGTGATGTGAATTAAGGGCTGCAAATGGAATCTGAAGGCCAGACGAACTTTTCGGCCCTGGCACATTGCTTCTTGCCAGTACTGACAATTTCAGCTTGGGATGTGCGCACTTCATTGCTCCTGGAGAATCAGAACATTTACTTCTTTTGCCACTACACTGCCGCCATTGTGTGGAGCTGAGCAACTGCAACGGGGAAGGTAAAATTCACCACAGGCTTTTTGTTGGGACACTTAGCGTGGGAGCAGTTAGTGAACTGTTTGGGGTCTTGCGTCTGTAAGAGGGAAAGAATGGGAAGGTACATAGACAAGGAAACTGAACAGCACCAGGCTGTGCACAGGCTGCAAGTAGAAAGTGATGCCCAGCACTTTCTTTTTGTTCTAGGACCTTACTCTGGGGGTTATTGGAGATTTCAAATTGGCACATGGACTCACCAGACTGCAGGAGAATGAGACCCTACATACAGCTGGCACGAAGAGTGCATAGCCCCAGTGTTTGTGGTGCACTGATAGGCAGTGAGGAGAAGGGGCAGTCCAGCAATTCTTTTTTTACTGGTACATTTTTTCTGTGTGAGCTGTAGCTGTTTAATTTCCTGTGTCCACAGCAGCTATCCCAAAAGCCCAATTGTGTCCTTTTGGGTCCTTGAGATTGCCTCAGGAGAAGGTATCTATGCCCAGGATGTCCTGGGCCTCTGGGCCAGTCACAATGGGGTGATTCTGCCATTTGTTGGCAGTCAGGCTCACTCATCTTCCAGCACAGTCACTGTTGGGATGCCCCTGTCACCCCAGAAATACAGATGGATTCTGCCCCTACATATCTTGATGGCATCAGGGTGCTTTGTGCACCAGTGTCAATTAAAGCCTTATATCCCATGCCAGGCCATTGGATCCACACAGTCCAATAGATCAGATTGTCCTTTCCCTCCACCTGGCAGGAGAGAGGGCCCCTCTAGCTCTCATCCTGGTACTCACTGCTCACTTCTTGTAAACTTCAACTGGAATCCTTGAAGAGGATGGGAAGTAACATCAGTCTTTGTTGTGTCTGAGGACTTGTCCACAGGAAATGGGAAAGGCACTTATACCTGTGCTGCCAGGCCAGAGGTGGGTTTTCCATCCCACTTCTTTATGTGCTCCCCATAGTCATGAAGGTAAAAGCAAAGGTTACTCGTGGTGTGCACCCTCTCTCTCAAGCAGAAGGTTCCTGCTTCCAATAGCAGAGTCTCCAGGCTCTAGGGCTGGGATGTGGGACACTTCTTTTAATCACTGGTAGCCCTCTTTAAATTGCTGCAGGTCCTTGGAAAGTCTTTCCATGGACAAGACACAGGGCTGGGGAGGGCAGAAAAATACTTCATATAGCTGGAGTTTGATAAAGAAGTTTGATAACTACTCATTGTTCTTCTTTCCATGACAGCACTGCCAATGACCTGCCATATGACACTGGCACGCTCTGTCAGAACTTCTGCCGCAGAGTTTGTGCACACTGGACTTCATCTGGATTTACAGGGGATTGCTCCTCATTTGAATCCTTATAGATTATCTCCAGCACCCCTAATTCTCTCCAAGACACTGGGTACCTTGCTCCATGGTGTTCCACATGCCTCCATGCACCACTCGATCATCCCTGGGACAATGCCTTTCCCTCACACTTGGCAGGAGTTGCCTACAGAGCCTGAGAGTTTTTGTGCTCTTCCCGATGCCCTTGTCAATGTTCACATCCCAGGACGAGGATCCCAGCTGCTTGGCTTCACTACCATCCCCTTCCATATCGTGGGCCAGGATATCCCAGCACTGGAGTAGCCAGGTCCCCAGGGGCTCACCTAACTGGCAGCTGGGACCTTCTCACACATCTTACAACTCACCTGGGCACATGGACCAGGTGATTTTCTCTGGCCCGGCCTCCTGCCCCTGTTCTGAGGGCCCTGCTCTGCCATCCCTCACTAACTGAGCTGGTTTTGTCTTGGATTCCTTGTTCCCTGCAGGGGTGGCTGCTCCCAGCACGGGCTGTTCCCTGGCTCAGCTGCAGTTGCCGTGGCTGTGGCGCTGTTGCTGTTTCCTCCTCCTCCTCCCCTGAGGGTGCTCTCCACTGACCACCAGTGTGCAATAAAGAGTAGCCAGGGCCCAGCACACTGCAGTAAGCTGCTCGTCTCTGCAGCTGACACAGCATCTCCTTGCAAATATTCTGTCACTTTAGCAGAGTCCTGTGGTTGTTCAGGGGTGAACTCCCAAACCACCAGAGCAGAGAATGTCTCAAAAAATTGGCCAATTTCTCGCACGTTCCATGCCACTCTTGACTATTCCCCCTCAGGACAGGTCTCTGAATGGCCTCCTTGGAAATCTCTGTTCTGCCTCCAAAGGTGACTCTGAACACAGTGTGGCCTGCACTGACACATACCAACAGGAACAGGCTTTCTTACCATCCAGAGGCAATTAAAAATGCTCAAAAGCTGTTGTAACAGGCCTGAAGGAGGAAAAGGGGGGAAAATGGAGAAAATCATCCTTCCCCTGTTCCCCCCCCAGGATGAGGTATGGTTATTAATGGACTTCAAAGGGCAGGAGAGCAGCACTGAATACACATCCCAGAGGACCCTCATTGCCCTTGGTGTTACCGTGTCACAAACTCACCTGCCACAGTACAGCAACAGAGAAATGCTGATCCCTGTCCCTGCTCTGTAAAAGGTCACCCCGAGGAGCACATACAGGAACAGAGCCAGGGTGAGGAACCATACCCACATGGACAGACCAAGCACCACTGTGACCAGTGACCCTGGACCTAATACAGCAAATGCTGAGATCAAATTTGTTTCCAAGCCACTCTTTTGTGGGTTTGTGCCCTCATTGTGCCTCACACTGGGACCCAACTATAGCTGTCATGGTGTAGGAATGGTACTTCCAGATTTACTGCTCCCACTGAAACCACTCTAAACTATGAGCCACTTGCTCACTTCTCCCCCTCCCCAAGGCAGGAGATTTGGAGGCACAAAAGGTGAAGATCATGGGTTGAGATAGGAACAATTTCCTAGAAAAAAAGCGAGGAGAGAAAAAGCCAGTAACAGCAACAGTATCAATAATAAAGAGAAGTGTGACTGCTCCCTCAGCTCCAATCGACACTTACCTGTCACTTCCCAGCCCATCTCCAACAACCCTCTCCAGCTCTCTTACAGGCTCCCTTCAGGGCCTCTTCAAGATACTGAAATCAGTAACATTTTTAGCAGAGAAAGATCCAATCTGTCACTATTAAATCATGCAACTACAACTGCAATATTATTTAAAATATCTAAACTATGATTAACGTAGGTATGTGAATTCCAGTATTAATCCTGTTGTGTTCATTTGAGAAATCCAGCTTTGAAAGATTATTTTTTTCTGACATATTGGAATAGTCAACCAGAACCAGTACCCACATCACTTCCTTCACTCCCTTCCTAAAGCAACAAAGCTTACCAAGTTGTACTGCAACAACTCCTTGACAGATGCGTTTATTGAAGCAATTTTTAAAAGCAGGTATTTCTGAGTGTGCTCCATCAATCCCAACTGCTCAAAAAACAACTATCGTGTCCCAAGGCAGTGTCCATGTTACCAATGGTATGTATTTAATATATTCATTTCTATCACATGCCATAAGCATAAATATTATTTAGTATGAAGATTAATTGCTACAGTTCCCTGAAAAAAAGGTGGGCACACATGGAGAAAAGCTCTTAAGCGTATTACAGCTCTCCACCTGCCTCGGACACCAAGATCAAGTCACTAGTGTTCTCATGTATATCAACAGATTTTTGAAGTGGTTTTCACTTACATTTAAATTAAACACCTTGGGGTTTTTAGGACTACACTTAGATAATATTTAGTGGTGACAGGAAGACTGATTTGTCTTTACAAACAAGCTGTCGGTCTGCTGGTAGATAAAACTAGCTCTGGAAAATAAGAGACAATGGGAAGGATTCCACTGATTGATGAATGGAAAAAGATATTTGCTTTTACAAATAAACTTTAGGTTTGCTGATAAATGAAATTAGACATTGAAAGAGGAAAGAAACAATGGGAAAAACCCCTAAATTCCATAAGAATTAAAAATTAAAAGGGAGGTATATACATTAGAGGGGAATCTTCAGTATCAGGCTGGGGAGTCTGTACCTCTCCAGTACCTCAGCCAGTGGGGAAAGAGAGAGGGAAATGTGCCCAGGAAATCAGGATAAAAAGGAGGCTGCATCCTCCAAAAATTTGAGAGATGCCAGGGGAATGCCCCATGACCTCTCCCTTTATTTGAATAAAGTAAAAGGACTCCTCTGTCTCCTTTTTGGACATAAATCTCTGGTGTTTGTGGATTAATTTTCCTAACAGTGAGAAGTGTAACATTTTAATATTTACAATATAAATACTTCAAAGGTTTCAAAATACCTTCATTTTGCTCCATATCTTCAGACACTCTAACCTAAAGAAATAGGTTCCATGAATGACATTACAAAACAAAACAAACAAAGCAAACAAACAAAAAGAACCAAACCAAACCCAACCACCTCTCCCCCCAATCCTGACACAACTTAAGCAATTTAGAAAAGGAAGGAGGCTCCACAATTCAGAGCTAAACCACTAGTCCTACTAATGAAAGGTGTTTTGAGCTTAGGTAGTGCCACCATCTACACATGCACAATAATCACAAATTCTCAGTGTTTGCCTGTATAAAAGAAAATACTTCACCATTTAACCAGATCTTCCTTTTGAAGAACAGTGGTAAGAGTTCCATTTTCTGAATGCAAACCACCTTGTAGTTACTCCACTTGGAGTGCAGAGCTGCTTTTTAAAGGTCAGGATCCACTTCAATGTGCCCCTATTCCTCAACTCATGACTTTTCACATATTTGAATGTTTTACCAGCCCTTTTGACCAATAATACGATCATTTTATTTTCAAAATAAGTATTTTTTAGCAAATGAAAAGCTTATTGCAACAGTACAACATCTCTATATCCAGTGTGAAAGCAACATGGTGGTATAAATATATGCATCACTGTATTACACAGAATCTATTATACACATTCCAGTTAACCATGGAACAATTAACAGGTAGATGACCACTGATTATGGGCACAAAGTATTTTTGTGAACAAGATTTTGAGAAACTTGAGGAAAAATCCTGTTTCTGGAAAGATGACAATCTTGGGATTCCATTTTTGTTTTCAATGAAGTCAATGATTTTTATTTTTAAGGATGCTGTATATAAGAATGCACTTTGTATTAAAACCAAGATCAATACTTTACAGTTTAAGAAACTTTACATATGTACATAAATTACATATCAGGAATGGTTTTAAAGCTCAAAATGAGTGCTGGGAAAAGTCTATTTTCCTTCTATTAGAATCTTGAACTCTTTTACGTTGTGATCATTTGCAACAGTAATGGCATGATCCAGAGCTCGGATACTTGCTAGAAGCTTTATGATCTGCTTGATGTGCTCCCTAAAAAAGAGGCAGGAAAGTCAATACAGAAACAGAACAATCAATGACATTGATTAATTTTTCAACAGAAGACTACATTATGGAGTCATATATTTCATATTCCTGTTGCAGATATTATATTGGCTTAATGAGGTAAAGGCAACAGATTAGTTAAATGCTGGGAAAAAGCAAGACAGAAGATAGAAATCAAATTAGAACCTGCTATGAAAATAGGATAATTGGATGTTTCTCTTTCAATAAAAAATTTTACCACATTATCATTTCACCTGGTGAAGAAAGTTCTTTCAAATTTAGAAACACACCAGCAAAACAAGAGAGTTCAAAAACTTAAATAAAATCCCAAACTGTTACACTGAAACACAGGACTGTACCAAGATTGTTCATTCCTGTGCTGTTGCTGTTCCCATTGTATGTCAGCTTACTTGGCCAGCAGTAACGTGTCTAATGCAAACTTTTAATTAAGCTGATCATTGGATTCAAGTAAAATTACTCTTGGATCTCAGGCAAAACAGGTTCATCTAGTTGCTTGTGTAAATAGTCAGAACTTTTGAACTGTTTACAAAGGACAGTTTGGAATTTAGAAGCCACTACTCGGGAATCAGCAACAGGCTCACAAGGTGGAACAGTCCAAACATGGTAGCTACAAAATTTGGCAGAATCACAGAATGCTTTGGGTTGGAAGGCACCTTAAAGCTTATCTCAGTCTAGCTCCCTGCCATGGACAGGGACACCTTCCAGCAGACAAGATTGCTTAGAGCTCCATCCAAGCTGGCACAGAACATTTCTAGGGACAAGAAGCTTCTCTGGGCAGCCTGTGCCAGGGCCTCACCACCTTCACAGCCAAGAATTCCTTCCCAACATCTAACACAAATATCTCCTCCTGCAGGTTTAAAGCCACTCCCCCTTGTCCTGACAGTATCTGCTCATATAAAAAGTGCTTCTCCCTACTTTTTATAAATCCCCTTATGAATCCAGGACACTAAGCAGTAGTGCAAAATGTATTATCAGTGTTCCAGTATTTCCAGCAGTTGCTATATTCAGACACCTTAAAAATATCCATTTCTGACATGTGAATTCAAAGAAGTTTCCAAAGACACACAGCAGGATGGAGAGAGTTACCCATGTTTGCATGCACAGGCAAAATAAATCACAAGAACTGAACTCAAAGTAAGTTACCTGGCATTTCTCTTCTCTACATCAGAGCAACCAATGCTGTTTCTGTAAATTGTATCAGCCAGGTGAACAAGGTATCTACAGAAGTTTTCTAGCTGAGAAATAGTCTTGTCTCCTGTTAGATTAGCGAACCACTGCTTAGGGAAGCAAGCAATTACCTATGAAACATGGGAAAAAGGAAGTTAAACACAATGTAACAAAAATTTTAAAGCTATGTAACATGTATAACTTGTGAAGTTTGCCTAGCAAGACTGCAGGGATAAGGCCCAGCTGAGTGAAAAAATGAGAAAACTACCAAAAAAAACCCACACCAAAATCCAAGCAGTAAAGCACTGAAACCCACAGTATACCTAATCCATCTACAGGCATGAGCCAGAGAAGGTTCTTTCTTTAGTCTGTATACTACACCAGGGAAAAAAAAAAACAACCAAAAGCAAAAAACCCCAAAAAACTATTTTTCACTGACTACAGCTTTTGAGGTATCAAAGCCAAGATTTCATAGGCAATGTCAAGTTTTATATTTTCCTTTCAGTTTAAATCTATTACTTTAAACATTGCTTGATTTTACTTACACTTTGAGCTTTCTTAATGCTGTCCTCTCCATACTCTGAGTTTTGAAAAGCCATAAGAATGTATCTATTTAGCAACCCATCTATGGACAGCTCCTGTAGAGTTTTGTTTGAGAGGATTCCATACCACTGGAGAAAGTTTCCCAATAACTAAAAATACAAAACAGGGAAAATAATTATTCCAAAATGTACTGAAACCAGGGAGTTGATCGAACATACCAAACATTTTAAAATATTTTAAATGTTTTGCAAACCTATTCAGAATACAGTCTCCCTTGCTGCTGCCATTTGAACACAAAATTCCAGAGAAGAGTTCTGTTCGTGTGATCATGGAGAGCAGTTGTTCAATCAACATCAGCCTCTACTTTTCTGTTTAGCTGAGAGTTAATTTTCTTCACAGTCTTTTATTGGAAATAAACTATGACAGCCACAGCTTTGAGCTCCCACATTCCCCAAAAGTAGGGTATTTTATTCTAACAAGCACAAGGATATAAAAAACCTGGGGTGAGTAAGCCAAGTCACCCCATAACATCCAAGCTGAAATGATGGTGCTTCCACCTGACAACCTCTTCAACAACAAAACCAATTAGGCTGGAAAAGACCCCTGAGATCAAGTCCACTCTTAGACCAAACACCACCTTGTCAACTTGACCAGAATATGGAGTCTTTCTTCAAAACCCCTCCAGGGATGAGACTCCACCACCTTGCCAGGCAGTCCATCCCCATGGTTAATTATCCTTTCTGTGAAAAAACTCTTCCTGATGTCCATCCTGAAGCTCTCCTGGCAGAGCTTAAGGACACTTCCTCTCATCCTGGTGCAGGCTGCCTGGGAGCAGAGCCAGACTCACCGGAGCACACTCCACTGTCAGGCAGTGAGAAGGTGCCTCTGTCCTGTCTCCCCCTTCCCCACCTCCTCTTTTCCAGGCTAAACAACCCCAACTCCCTCAGCTGCTCCTCACAGGACTTCTCCTCTAGACCCTTCCCAGCTCTGTTCCCATCCCTGGACATGCTCCAGCCCCTCAATGTCCTCCCTGAACTGGGAGGCCCAGAGCTGGACACAGCATTTGAGGTGTGGCCTCAGCAGTGCCCAGCACAGAGGGACAATCCCTGCCATGGTCCTTCTGGACACACCACTGCTGGCACAGGCCAGGTGCCCTTGACCTTCTTGCTCACCTGGCTCACCTTCAGCTGCTGCTGACCTGCACGCCCAGGGCCTTTCCTGCCCAGTGGCTTTCCAGCCACTCAGCCTCCAGTTCTGGGTTACTGTGGACAAAGTGTAGAGACCCAGCAGTTTGCCCTGCTGACCCTCATCCCACTGGCTTCACCAATCCAGGTCCCTCTGCAGAGCCTCCCTGCCCTCCAGCAGATCAACACTCCTGCCCAACTTGGTGCCATCCACAAATTTACTGAGGGTCCACTCAGTCCCCTCATGCAGATCATCAGTAAGGATATAAAAGAGGACTGGGCCCAAAAGTGAGCCCTGGGGACACCTCTAGTGACTGGACACACTATGAGGAAGGCACAGTGCGTTATCAAAGACTAAGAATCCAGAGTTGGAGGTTTTGCAAGTGAAGTTGAAGCAGTTTCCATCTATTGTTTTCCACAAATTTGAGGAGGATTTTATTGCTACACTGTCTCAGACCAAAGATTTACCAGACATATTTACTGACTTACCTTAACAGAGGACCAAAACTGACGTTGGAAAAACAAATACGGACCAGAGTTCTTGTTTTCTAAGATGCTGGAAAGTAAGACATTTCTTTAATGAGCAACCAAAACCACACTTCTGTCTTGAATTTGCTGGCTTTTTCCTTCCAAGACACAGCTCACTTCCATACATATTCCCTTTCATCCTTCTTGTCTCTGCTAAGTGCTAATAACAAAAGATCTCCTGTACCCAGGCACTGAACCACACTGGGAAAAAACCCTCTTAACTATGGACAAACACAGTGACTTGCTAAGAAGGTCATAGTTGAAAGTAAACTTACTTTTTTGGATACAAGGGCATGAATACATCATCATCTAGTGTTCTCCTCATTCTTAGCAACAAGGCCTTCAAAAGCATCTGAAACAAGTAATTTTGTTTTAAATGTCCAGTGCACTGCTTAATAGTTAAACACTCAGAAACTGATTTTTAAAGCAACAAAGAACACTTGTGACCATAACAGTAAACATACATATTTGAGCACATAAATACATAGTCTTAAAGAAGTCCGTAAAAATTAACAGAGCAGAAATTCTACACTTTCAATTAAAACTTGAACTCTTATTACCACTTCCTCTATTCACAGAAGGCAAGTAAAACAACCCAATTTCCAGGCAATACATTTGAAAAGGCTACAAAGATCTAAAAAAGGAAAGCCCAAGTACTTGTAGCCAACCATTACAGCAAAACTGAAGACCAGCAAGTCTTACTACATCTGGTGTACCTTGTTATCTCTAGTATCTCTTTTGTGAAGGCTTCACTGAGTTCCTTCTTTTAATTTATCACCATACTTTACTCCCCACAATCAGGTTGCAGAGCACCAAATAATTTTAGAATTCTTTTTCTTGCTGTACTTTCCAACATAAGGTATTAAAAATGTATTTAACTTCCTTAACTTATGCAACACATTAAGAAAAAAATCCAGCAACTTACTTGTGTATTTTTGTTCTCTGCATTCACCACTGAGGGATATCCATCTATTAGTTTCTGTACAATTGCTACCATTCTAGATGTCTGTGTGGTAGAAAAGGGATCCCATATATTTTCAGAAATTACTGTAAGAGATTAAAGAATTACTCCACTTTACAAATACTCAAATACAGTAATTATTATACAAATACAGTATTATATACTCAAATCCATGCAATTATTTACAAAACAGTAAAATCTGAAAGCACAAACAAGCATCAGACTCCACAACCCCCTCCCTCCCATTTTGAAGCCTATAATTACCTGTTAATTTAGGAAGAACAACTCTCTCTACAATGGTAGGCAACAGTGAAATATCAGCATCATCTTTCACCTGCTCCTGCTCTTCACAGCCATAAAACAGCAATGACTCAAACCACAACATTGTTTCAAAATCTCGACACTTGCCCTAATAAAAAAAGAATTTGGGTTAGATTCCTAAATGAAGATTTGAAGTCACACATAGAAAAAGTATCATGTATGCAAGTGTGATACACTCACAGAAACAGCTTTAAAACACTCTGCCAAATGAACCAATTCATCCTACCAGCACAGCCACTAGATGCAATGAAAAGAGAAAATGGCTGAAGCAAGACTGATTTTTTAACAGTTTTTGCCCCACAGATTTTAATTTCTACTTACACCTAAACCAAACAAAAGCCTATATATTAGGGTATAAGTTGAAGTACAGCTCAGTTGTGCTGCATTTTAAAATTACGCCTTATGGATTTAAAACCCCTTTCTATGAGCACCTTGTAATTTTTCTACCTCAACAAAATGCTTACCAGGATAATAACAGAGAGCAGTGAATACACTTAGACTTTACAATTCTGTACCATGTCTCCAACTAATATGAGCTTTGTTTTGTCAACCTGAAAACTCAGAGAAATAGCATGAGGGAAATGAGAATGCACAAAAAAATGTCTGAAATTTTATGATGGTGTCTTTCTCAGATTTTTCCTTGTTAGATTAATGAAGTCAAATATCAAATTAATAAAATTATTTTAATACTCTGAACTTTCTCTGAAGAGAAGTGATGCCTCCCCTCCTCTGCACTTGAAGTAGAGGTGAAAATAGAAAAACTCCTTCTACAGATATTCTCTTGGTAGGTTAAGGAAAAAAAAAAAGCACTTTTGAGAGAGGGAATCAAAAGCTGCCTGAACTGTTTGTCCTGGTGGCATCCCATGAAAGCATTGATATCCAGGCTGGACAACAAATGTGTGCCAGGGATACTGGGCTGCCACAGTGCTGTCCTGCCTTTCCCATGTTCCCTAC
>NW_005054571.1:493138-499290 GCF_000277835.1 Geospiza fortis | reverse complement strand
AACTGGGCAGTGAGTACTATGAGAAAGACTTGGAAATTGCCAGCCAGAATTCTACAGCATATGGAGGGGTAGGTGAGAGACAGATACATAACCTAGAGACACAGGTTGTAATTCTACCTAAGAACAAACTTCTTAGTTCCACTTCTGATGAAACAGCATTATCTAGAGTCACAATTCTCTCTGAAGAATTTTAAAGACTTATTGTATCATCACAGAATCATACAATGGTTTGGGTTGGAAGAGACCTTAAAGATCACCTAGTTCCAACCCACTACTGTGGGCAGTTGCAGATCTTTTGGTCTACACCATTTCCTGAGAATGATGTGACAATGTGCCAAATTTAACTCTGGTTTGCTGGGAACATAGTGGATCAACTAGTGCAGGCACTCCCCAGAAAAACTTTGCCCCAAGACAGGTACCCATTTGAAACTTCATCCCCAGAACACACCTTTAGGAGAAGCACATATCAAAGGTGCAATTGACTTTGCTCTGCTCCACTGTGAAAGAACCACCACGTAGCATTTAACATAGAAGCCGCCTGCAGACAAGCTTACCTCCAAAGGAGTCCAGGTAAGCAGCTGAAGTCGGATTAAAGGGTTAAACAGTTTTGGTAAACAGAGGCCAATATAAGCATCCTTATAAGAAGCAAAGTACTTGGAGCGCCAAGCTTCAAACTGTGACTTAATGCAATCAATGGAGTAAAAACTTTCCAAAACATCTTCAAAAACTTTGCTGGATTCTTTCAATATACGATCTGGCAGGGGAGAAAAGGAACAAAAAGTTAATCACCTACTCCCTGTAATGCCTCTTTCAAGAAAGACACTCTTTGATGCTCACTGGCATAAGCTAGCTCCCATAAAAAAACCAAATAAAACCCCATCACCTTTAGAAGCTCTGTTACTCCTGCCTCAAACACACAAAGCTATAAAACAGGAGCACAAGTACTCTCCCATAGACTCATTTATCACAGGTCTTTACTTTTAATATTTCATGGAAGTTTTTTAAATTACCAGATGTAATTAGGATTGGTGACATACTGGGCTGTATTCAGAGTGGATCTAACTTCAAAGCTGGCCTTGCTTTGCATGGGGCTTTCAAACAGCTGATCTCCAGGCCCCTTCCAACCCAGATTATTCTACATCTTTGATAATCCAAGTGCAAATATAGGAGGGCGTCTCAGATAAACCAACTGAACTGGCAGTTCAGACAGGGTGGGTCCTGGCAGGCACCATGCTAAAATGCTGCCCAGAACAGGCCTGTTAGCACAGGGTAGTGATTACAATCCTCTAGCACCTTCTTTTTTTCTTTTTTTTTTCTCTATATATTATTTTCCCTTTATCTTTTCTACTTCTCAGAGTTAGTTTCATTTTAATCAGTCAAATTTGCTGCAGCCACAGTTGTAAATGTTTGGTCACAGCAGCAACCCTTACATAATGAACACAACTAGTACACACAGCAGGCAGAGGCAGGGCTGAGGGAACAGGAGATTATGTCATATAACCACACTTTTCACACTGGGATTAAGAAAAAACACTACATATAAAGTTATTAGGTCCAAAGTGCACTCCTCTATTCCACTGCTGTTTCTGGACTAACATGAGAACTACAAACAATAGTAAAAAAGCTTTACAAACACTATGCCTATTCAGAAACTGAAGAAATTTCTACAAAATGCTTTTGCACACATAAATTGCCAAGTTACCAAGTGCAATTCAGCCCCACTGAATCTAGATGATTTAATTAACAACGTTAATTACAGCACCTAACAACCCTGAACAGTTGTTCTGTTTATCCAAGACCCCTCCCTGCAGGAAGAAAATCACTGCAATCATAAAATCACAGTAAATTAGCCAGCAATTAAAGGTGTGGAAACTGTCTGCACTTCCAAAGGACCTAACAGTTAGACAGTTCATCTAATTGCTTTTCTAGTATGTGCATACCTCAGGTCTCCACATTCACCTACATCAATGACTTTGCCATTTATTGCCTTCTCTGTGGGAAATGACCTCTTTACCTTAAACCTATCCTGTCACTTAATTTCATGGTCCTTAGCTATCATACTGTGAAAAGCTGATATTGTTCTACTTGGAGAGACCAAAACCATTCAATCCCTCCTCAAATGCAACACAAGCAATTCTATGTATGCAATCCTTGCTGGTCTCCTCCTCCTCTTCCTCCCTTCTTCTAATCTAATTCTCTTTTAATCAGAGCAAATGTTAATAGTACCACAAGATCTTTCTGCAATGTTTGCATTCAACATTGTTTTCTATCATTTGCAAACTTTGCCAGACTGCAACAAGACTACACAAAACTTTTGTCATTGCATTTCTAGAAGTTTATTCACAACTCCACTAAATACTTGCCACAAACCAAAAAAAGACTTCTAAAGCACTGAGGTTTTCAAAATTTCCCAAGTAAGACAAACACTTATTTCAAGAATGATAAACTATCTTACAAATGGGAAGACTTACTGACAGTCTAAAGCTTACTGCCTGCCAGCAAAAGCATGTTAGAATTAAATAAACAGAACCTCACTAAGGATGGGTTATTCAGTCAGCTGCAAGACACAAAACAGGTTGGTGATAGAGACTATTCTGGTCGCATTGATGATCCAGGAATCAAAAATTCCTAAACTTCTTCCAAAATATGGTGAAATATATAACAGGGCTGTGTTTGGATCCCGTCAAGTATTTGGTATGTTGTTATGTAAGAGAATTGGGATTGTTCAGCCTGGAGAAGAGGCTTCAGAGTAACTTAATTGTGGCCTTAGAGTTCCTGAAGGGAGTCTGCAAGACGGAGAGGGACTATTTCCAAGGGCCTGGAGTGACAGGACAAGGGGGAATGGCTTCCCACTTACAGAGGGCAGGGGACAGGATACTGGGAAGAAATTCTTCCCCTGTGAGGGTGGTGAGGCCCTAGCACAGGCTGCCCAGAGAAGCTACAGCTGCCCCATGTCTGAAAGTATTCCAAGGCCAGCTTGGATGGGGCTTGGAGCAACCTGGTCTAGAGAAAGGTGTTCCTCCCATAGCAGGGGAATGGAACTGGGTGGGATTTAAGGTCCCTTGCACCCCAGACCATGCTGTGATTCTGTGACAAAGCTTGGTAGCTTTTCTAACCTCGCTCCAAGTTGAAGTTTGTGATATCCGTTGAAGTCTCCTCGTCATCGCTGGAAAGGCCTTCCAGGTGATCTGCCATCTTCCCAGTCTGCTCTCTTGCTTGTCTGCGGCGAGCTCTGCAAAGGAGCAGCAGTACAAACCAGCTCTAATAACGCAAGAGAAACCAGCTGGTTTCCCCACCTAAGCCCACTCAGGCATGTCCTTTTAGCTCTAGGGAAGTCAAGCTGAAAAGAACTTCTACTATGCCACGACGTCAAGCATTCCACTACATTGCTGCCTCAAACAGTGAAAAGAAACAAAACCAGCAGAGACCATATAGATGGAATGTATTTACTGTGCTCTCTTTTAGTGATTTTAAATCAGTATCATGGAATGTTTTGTACACTTGCACGATAAGCAGGGATATATAAGAATACCCCTGCCCAGCATATCAGCTGAAGTGTTTTCTTCCCTTTTCAGGGAAGAAGCAAACATTGTCACCCACATTAGTAAGTCACACAGGACAGTTATATCTTGCAAGCAGATAAAGACTCCTAAAGGAGAAATCTCATTCTCTACCTTCTAGCCTCTCTTTCTGCAGTCCGACGCTTGACTTGTTCTTGATAGATCACTCTGTCTCGCCCAAAAGAATCAAGATTTGGAGCCATCAGTGCTTTATCTGTAAAATTACATCAATGAAAATTAAAATGCTTATTTATGATTCTATAAATGTGCTGTAGGCAGTTTCATAAGAGCCTTTTACCCACTTTTAAACTAAGTGTAATTTGAAATAGAAAGTTGAAGTATCAAAAAAGAAAAAAACCCACAATGCCCCCCCAGAAGCCTGAATTCATGATGTGTAGAGGTTAAAACAGAAAGCAGTGGACTTTGGAAAAATTTCCACTTAAATGTCAAATAGTTTTCACTGTACTTCACTCTTATCTCTCTCGCAACAGTGCTGAACTACACAGAAGTCAAGAGTTTTAACAGAAATAGCTTAAATGAAATGTCCAAGAAAAAAGTGCTCCTTACATAAACACATTCACCACATAATTTTTAGAAGAAAACTAGCAAAAAAAAAGCAGACAAGAGTGACTGGGGCAAGAATATATGTTATTTCAGAGTTCTAGTCACATTGTATCTAAGTTCAATATGCTTTAGATTGCCTGAAGTTTAAAACATATCAAAATCTATGGAAAGATAAACCATCTTCCTTCCTTTTATCAAGCTCTGCTTATTTATGTTCCTGGCTATAGAAAACAACACAGTTAGAACAGCAGATAGCAGGCAGTGTTTCCAGTTCCTCCTTTCTAGGTAAATTTTAAACAGTAGACTGAATTCTAGCCACAGCTCAAGTCCACCCATTAAAGTACAAACATTAAAACAACAGCCTATCCAAACTTCAGGAATAAATTTACATGTTCTGACAAAATCTATTTACAAATCTGTAATTTAAAGTATTAATGCCAATCTATGTCAATATTCCAATTCAATACCTGAACTACTAGGAGCCTTGTCTAAACTTCCAAATACCAAATAAGATCTCTCTGTAAAACCAACCTCACCAATGAGAACTACTCCCATCCTATTATTAAACATCAGTATAAAAAAATCCATTCTAAGCTTCTTTTAGGAAATAGGTTCCTAGTTCTCAAAACAGCATTTTCATTATAAAACTGCAAGGCCATGTGATGCCTGGAACTCCAGATAACAGTCCTAAAGAATATGTATGCTAACCACTCTATAAAGGAATGGCCAACATTTGACACCACAACATTTCATCATCTTCAGTGAGTTCTAGCTAATGGTATCAATAAGATTTCATCTCTGACAAGTGTGGCACAACAGGAAAATGGCATTGATCATAGAATTTTATATCAGCAACAGGACAGAATGCCATTTTTAAAAATGGGAATCTCTCTGAAGCATAAAGAGGACTCCTATTAATAGGATATTTCATCCATTGATTCAATACAGTGATTAAAATCTCCTCCAAGGAACATGTATTTCCATCCAAATTGACATTTACACTTTTGTAGAGTTTTACATACTGAAGAGTAATCACCATAAGAAACCTCCTTAGTGAGAATACCCCATCCACAAACTCACAGGAAGCACGCATTTTTAACTGGCTATTCTTAAGCTGTATTTCATACAGGGTCACTGTATTAGTCTGATTAGTCTTCCAGTTCTTTAATTTACCAATTAAGTGTCCGAAATCAAACACTTATACTGACTACAAAATAGAATATTAGGCAGAAGTCTAGCCCAGTGCTTCATGGCTTTGTACAGTTAACTGTACATGTTAAGTGACATTTATAGATTCAGGAAAGTTAAAATAATTTTTTTGAAAGTCCTGATATAAGAAAATGAGGAGTCACATACTACCACTACTCTCACAGCCACCATGCACACATTTTTAGTGCTAGGAAGAAGAAAATATAGTTAAGAGAAACAGAAAGGAGAGATGAAGTCAGAGTTACAGCGGTTTTGAGTTTAAAACAAAACAGATTAGAGAAGTTTCATCTAAACTTGCTTCTACTCATCTCAAGAGCAAGAATAAACTTTAATAAGACAGTCATACATTAGACATTTACATTTCAATTAAGTCATACTAAGTAAACAAGGTTGTTTAATGAATAATAAAAACCTTCAAGATGGACTGACTTGAATGGCTTGAAAACTCCGAAGATTCATCTTTAATATCATCTTGTCGTCTTTGGACAAGGCGGGAAGCTCGCTGTTTGTACAGCTGGTGCATTGCAGACTCAAGTTCGTTAATCAGAGGCACCTGTAAAAATACAACACACCACGTAATACCCGGCTCCTGAGCTGCTCAGCTTCTGGGGTCCCAGTCTATTCCGGAGCAGAACGCTGCCACTGTGCTCCCAGCAGCACCAAGTCCTGCCTTTCACTCCTCTGTACCATTTGCACCAGGAAATAGCTCAGTGTGGAAAGTGCAGACATTTAATATTGGCAGCTTTCAATCAGAACAAAAGCATTCTGAAAGCAATGAATGAGTCTACATAGCCAGACATCCTATTCAGAGTGTGAAAT
>NW_005054571.1:483388-493124 GCF_000277835.1 Geospiza fortis | reverse complement strand
AAGGTCTGAAATTCTCAGATGTCAATCGTTTCCTCTCTATCTCTAAATAAGAATTTTACACCTCAGTGAGAAAATAATCTGACTGCATACAGTGAAAAAAACATCCATCAATCCAACCTACTGAAGCCAGCAGCTATTGTTTTGTGTCCTCTCACTCTTAATAGCACATGCTGAAATACTATTACTGAAATGAAATAAAATCCTGCATAAGGGTGTTATGCCAACAGGTAATTCAAATCGGTCAAATAGTCCTCTAGCTTATCACTAAAATTAAAATAGTACAATTTGTGCAAGTTATGCATTAAGTATAACCTTGAATTAATCAGGTAGGTCATATCAGACCTGTCAGGTTTTTTTTTCTTTAATGAACTATTTTGGTGGCATCTCTAATAAAAATAGATGAGATTATGACAGCCAGGAATTTCCTAACATTAAATAGCAGGTTCATTGCTCTTTTTTTTTCTCATTTGTCTTGAAAAAAATGTCCTTTTGGTATGAACACTTCAGCCATGTCCTCCTTACCTCTGAGATGTATGCTTACTCCACAGTCTTCCAGCCTTTTATATTTCATTGCTGCCTACCATCCAGGATTATGTTTTTTTCAAAACAGAAGATAAAATCAGATATTTTTTCCTGAGGTATTTTAGAATGTGACTCAGCAACTATTAAAGAACCTCCTTCAGTAAAATGTAAAATTCTGAGTTGATAGATACAGGGCCATTTCAGCTCACTGAGACTGACATACACATCAGAGAAGAAAAAGGTTTTAGCTTTGTGGGATAAATGGGGCTCCACGGATTAAAATAAAAGCAGCTTTGCACCAACTCAAAATACACACACCTTTCTTTTGGAGAAAAGAGTAGAAAGACAAGGAGGGAAAAATCTTCCAAGAGCTGGAAGTTCATATTTGGAATTTAAGACAGTTTTGAAAACAGAAATAATAGTTAAAGAATACTAGCTTTACTGCAGTTTACCATAGGAAATATAGCTTCTTCTCTTAAGCATGTAGAGGAAATTCTAAGACTGAAAAGTTAAATGAAAATTTTTCAACACATCCCTAGTGGTTCTTTCTGTAATTTTCTCAGGATTAAAACAGAAACCTAGTGATGTATTCAGATATATGCATCCACTCAAAATATTTCCCATTCAAAATACAAGAGACTTAGAAGCCCTTATTCTTCTCTAGTCAGTACTGTGGTTAATGAGTGGCTGACAATTTCACTGACAACTATATAGTTACAGCCCTCATGCCCTGTTTTGTTTAGGCAGTACCTTAAATTCAGTGTTTTCAAGGGGATTTTTTATTCACTTTCCTTGTAAACAGTGGAAGAGGAAAAGCAGAAACATTTAGATCACAAGGATAATTCAGATACACGGACAGTGTTTTGGTAATTCATTTTTGCAGGTAAAGTAACAGTTCACCTACTTATGCTATCAAAAGTATACCCAAAATAATTCAACTTTTCTGTATCCACTGTACATTCCTACATTCAAAATGTAAAACTGCCATTGTGACTCGCCAGCCTTCTCAGAAAGAATAATTTTTACAGTAATTACTTCTGAAGGAAGTCATGCAACCATCTTCCACTCTACTGTTTTTCTTATTTATGGGAGGAAAAAAGGTATTACACAGGATTTGACCTTTCTAGTGCTTGTTTCTAAAATCTGTGTAATAGCTTTCTTCTCATCCTCTGCTGAGCCTTAAGACTGGGCAAAGTGATCCTAACATTCAGAATCTCTACAAAATATCATATTTAAATATATGTTTTTGTATGTGTATGTACATATATATGTATATACACATACAGTATTATTATTACTACACATATATTCTCATGTATATTATTATAACTACATACATTATTGTAAATAATAATAACAACACTTTAAATAGAAGCAGTCAGGGCCACAGGTTCTACAAAAAAGCTGAAGGTAATTTATCTCTATACTCAAAAGTTTAGAACTATTTACCATCCTACTGCATTTCATTTAAACAAAAACTGATACTGATGTTATTACTTGACTTTGTTCCCTTCCAACACTTCCTTTTTAGAAAACTTTTCAGCGTCCTATGGGCTACTGGTTCTGAATTTGCTGGTACTTTTGTCATGCTGAAAGCACTGAATTCCAAACCACATTATCTAACAATATCAAAATAAATGCTCCTGTTAGACTGACCACATCACCTGCTGCTTTTGCAACTCCCTTTACATACAAGTACAGCAGCAGCCTCCACCTGAAACCAGCAAAACTCTCTGAATGCCTCTAAGAAGCCTGAGATGATAAAAATCACATCTTAAAAATATGTGAACAAGACAGCTTATGCTAGCAAGGAGAACTTCCAGACATGGTTTATAGTCATCACAAAATAATTTAACAAAAGGTCTTTAGAAAGAAAACAGTGAATAGAAACACAGATATTTAACTTGACTTCTGAAATACAAATCTATCTCAGAGCAAAAATGTAAAAACTTATCTTTAATAGGAAATCAGCCATCTGGATAACCAGCACTGCCAGCACTGCTTACGAAAGCACCTTTATTGATCTTCAATAGCTAATGCAGACTCAGGAATATGGCTTCTTAAGTGAACAATCAATTGCAACTAATTATACTAATTAGTAATACTGATTAGTTATACTAATCAATCAGCTGGGGGAATTAACTGTCCCACACCTCCTGGGTTTCCTCTTACTCTTCACTTCTACAGGACGAAGACCAGACTCTCCCAGTTCCACTAAGAGAGGACAATTAATATCTAACCCATCAGCACCCAAAATGCTTCTCCATTCCTCTCCCACACCTAACAGGCTAGGCAAGCAGTAGCTTAAAACTACTCAGTTATTCTGACAAGATATTAAGAAATTAATATACTACTACTGTCTTCAAGTCAGAAGACAATGAAGAAATAGCCAATATACTGCTAACTGAATTCTACAGCTTCTGTGTGTGCTTAACATGTGTGTATATATATAAATATATATCTATATATTCAAGAGTTTCTATTATATTTACAACAAAGTAAGTAATCAAAGCACAGTGCATAACATAAGAAAAAAGACTGTTTTTGACTTAGAGTTGCATTAAAATGTCACACTACATGAAAGAAATATATTTTCAAGTGTGGGTGTCTGAACAGCTATGCTAGTTTTAAAACTTCTCTCCTTCAGACTCCAGAGCAATACCAAGAAACATCTGGCAGGAAGAAGTTTATAATAACACAGAAAATACAAGCCTCTCTTACTGTGTACATCAAGCACTCCAGAAAATAGTAATGTAAATTCAGCCCTTATTTTTGCTAACCTGATGTCCAACACAAGTAAAAAAGAGTAAAGTTGAAACGCCAGAATATCTACGAAAATCCTGAAGACATAAAATCTGCAAGTTTTTAGGCAATCTAAAGTCAGCGAGCTGGGAGGAGAGATTTCTGATAACGAGCTTAGCATGATAGAAAGTTCTTTTCAATCCTCAAATAACCAAACCTTTTGAAGAATATGCTCTCAAAGAACTTTTTTCAAAAACAGAGGGAGATGTGCTGTTTGGCATGTAATAAGAGACCCTTTTTTTTTTTTTTTTTTTTTTTTTTTATTTGTAAAGAGATGAATGTTTTTGCATCCTTACCTTTTCACTGAAACACTCAAGCAAGTCTTGGACATACCCTCGCATTTCTTGCAAAAACTTATACCGTTCACCAATACCCCCAGAAGACCCTTCTAATCTTTCAATTGCCTTGGTAGAGTCCTCTTGGCTTTGCTGATGTTTCTCATATTGCTGCCGATTAGCTTTGTGCATTTCTTTCATAGAGTCCAACCTGAAGGGCAATGGATAAATAGTAAATTTACATCCAAAAGTCTGTCTATTTCAGACCATCGAGACATCAAACAGACAGTACAGTGCAAGTACTGAGCCTATATATGGGAAATTTTCCAATGAAATTCTCAACCTTTGATTTGCCACCTTTTCCCCTCTCTTCATGAACAGCCAGGCTAATGATTGATACTCATTTGCTAGACTATGTTGTAGTGCACAGCACTGGCCACTCCTACAAACTTCTACAGGAGCTGATAGCACACAGAATAGTGCAAGGCTGTCCCTAATGAAAAGCTGGCAGAACAGGTTGGGGATGGACAGGGACTACAGCTTATACAAAGCATTCTTTTTCCTCTACTAACTTGATTCACTGTCAAAGGCTGCAACACTACAAGGGGCATAAAAACCAATTCTGAAGACATGTAAAGTGCAAGCTGTTCATTACATATGATTTCTCATTGCAATTGTGTGGCTCATTCCATACCTTCTGCATACCTGACAAGCAGATTACAGTGTTTAAGCCAAAAAATCCCTCTATACACTAAAAATTAAACTCTTTATCAACTGAAGGGGAAATCTCTGATTCACAGTTTAAAGGAATGCATCTTGATAAGCTAAACACCTCACTGGCCTTTTATTTCTTCACTATAAGACTGTGCAGTGTCCAGATGATGGAACTCAGACCTCTCTTCAACAAGATCAATGGCCTCATATTTAAAGTTTCACTTCCAGAGAAGCAATCCAAGGAGATTTTCGAACAAAGTGTCAATGTCATCTTCACTTTGAGCTTTTTTGTTTGCCTTTTTTTTTTTTTTTAAATGGATGTACCAGTCAGTTTCCAGCGATGAAACTCTGTGTTTGCTCACCAGGACTAAAAGACACCTGAGGAACAGAAACCTAGGGGACAGGTCTTTAAGTCTAAAAAGATGGTCTGTCCTACCTGTCTTTAAGCTGTTTCTTTACCAAATCAATAGTAACAGGAGTCATCTCATTACTGGGAGTTTTGAAAGGAACTGTATTATCTGTTTTTTGAGACTTGGTTTCCGATGATCCATATGCAGCATAGGTGTATGGAATGCCATATGATGAACCATAAGACAGTGTCTGGTAAGTGTTCTGGTAGTACACATTATTCACTTCTGCAGGCTGACTTGGTTGAACCTAGTGGCAGAGGAAATGTAATTGTACTATATTAGCCCTTAAAGAAAAGGGAAATTTAATCTTTTACACGTTTCAAATCAAAGTGAAATGTAAGTAGATACAGTTACAAAATGTAATTATCAAGCAGATTTAAGTATCCAACATCTAAGATAGAAGAAACAAATGCCCTCAAGAAGGTAAATGGACAAATTCTTAGTATCATTACCATTCTAAATACTTATACTATTTCTCTTTAAAGAGCATCAGAATTTACAGACTTGATTTCTCAAATGAAACAGCCATCTGTAAACTACTTAAGTTTGTAAAGGATTTAGCCAATACTTGCAGAAACAAATCAAAAAAGGGTGCACAATTATATACATGCCTGGGGTATGTTGATTCCTTTTCGTATCTGCTCTTGCTCCCATCTACTGAGTTCTTCATCTTGCTCCCCTGCCACTAGTGCTTCATCATCACTTCCCTCAATACCTTCATGCAAGTAAGAAAAAGAAGATAATGCATTCATAATTGCAAGGGCCACAAATTCAAAAACCTGAAACCATGCCTCAGTGAGAACATTTCAGAGCATCTTCCTTTCCTCTTCATGAGGAATTAAGGACACTGGCCTGTGAATTATTAGCACAGGGGTTCCACTTGAAAGATCCAATGGGAAAATTTACAATTCACTGCTGGTAAAATCCTCTAATGTCTAACTCCTTTTCCAAAAGGTTATTTTACCTGCTAGCCAGCAAGAAGAATTCTATATCAAATGTTTTTCTTTTCACAATTATATACTTCCTAAAAACAGAGTACAGGAAAAACAAGAATTGATCCTTAGTGTAAGCTTCTATCACAGTTAGCAGTGTGCACAGGAACAGAGTTTTGTGCTCAAAATTTTACAAGCATATTTCATTATGTAGTACTTTCCTTCAGAAATGTTATGCAACTCCAGATTGTTTGAAAAACATGTTGTTCAAAAATGCTGAATGGGACCACCCACAGTAAAAACAGTGTAAACATTTATCAGCTGACCTTCCAAAAAAGGGTTTACCTATTTCCTCAGCAATCTTTTGCCTTTGGGATTTTTCCTTCACTGTAAAAACTATCCTCCTCTTCTCGTCATCATCTTCATCATCACTGGCATCATTTTCATCTTCTCGAACAAGGCGGCCTTTACCTGGTTCACTGTCAACGGGGGTAAAGTCTCCAAGCTCACGAGCCATTTGGCGCTTTTTCCTAGCGGCGTGAATAAAAGCAGCATCTGGAATTTCTCCTAGAGACAGATGTGGGCACGGTTAAACAACCTCTGCAACAGAACAGGTGTTACAATTTCTTACTGCTCATCTCTGTCACTGTATCAAATCATCTCTGCACACAGAAAAAAAACTGAGACGCAGCAAATCCATACTCACAGAAAACATCTGAAAGCATCTTAGATGCTAAATATGTCAACTTTCTTACCAGAAACCCTCAAAGTCAGGATCATCACAGAAAGTCTGGCTCTGCTTCCAGCAGCTCATGTCATAAGACAGAAGCCTAATGCTCCTATGTGAAATACTCCCAAAGAAGAGGAAGACCTTTAGAGGAGCTGACTATTGCAAAGGGAGGAAGAAAATGAGGTGCATGACTGCGTAATTTCCTATCCCAATACTGCTCCCAGCTCTTCTTATTTTGGGGGAATAAAAAGCATCAACTGTTTCAACAGACAGCCATCGGCCAGAGATTAAGAGAGGACCAAATCAGACATATTTAATACACAGAAAATTGTACAATCAAGGGGAAACATGAAAAGCATCAGACCTAATCAGAAAACTCTAAAATCTACAGAACAAAACTTAATGCAACTTACATACGTCATATAAATCAACGTGTGGACCCAGGACACTCAGCTGGTATCTGGGGAGCAAACTGCCATAATTAGCAAACTAGATTCAAAAATATTTTCTCAGAGGGATTTCTCTGGCCTCGGGGCCTGACTCAAACCTCAGTATACAAAACAGGATAGGAAAATATTTCAGATACCTTGCAGACCCATAATTGAAAGATTTTAATTAAAGAAGAAATTTTAACTGAAAGCAGTTAAATCTCATGCAAAGTCACCTATTCCAAATCTAGATTTTCTTGCAGTTTGTCATCTACCTAAGAGATGAATTCCTGCTTCTGACATCAGGATGAAGCATTCCGTAGCAAAACCTTTTCTCCCATAAGACTTGTAAAACTGAACACCTTTAGAAAATAGCAGTTGCTTGAACTCTCAGATGCTAAATTGTTGGAAACTACTTCCTGATCTCTCACACACATTAGTCTGCTATAACATTGGCTAAATCACTTGGTAACTTATCACACATACTACAGAACCTACCTGGGCGGAGAACATTCAGTGATGACAGAGCACTTGAAAAAGCACCACCAGCTTTTGGTTTTTCTTCTTCCTTCTCACTTTCAACTTCCATTTCTTCTTCACCATGCTCACTGTTTGCAGTCCCATCTTCTTGGCCTATATCCTTATTCTGTCCTATCTTTTCTGGTGGTGCTTCAACTGATAAGAGAGCAAAGTCCATGTTTTACTACATTCATAAAGATCACTCAGAAGTATTTTTTTAAAGATATAACAACCAAAAATGAAAATCAAATGAAAATGTTAAATAATAATTTTATTGCTTGAGATCTAGGAAAACACACTTTCTTAACTGTGATTAAATCACTGACTGACATCCTCTCAAAATAAAATGTGACAAGGCGGGCCCTACCAAACACTAAACATGCTCCATATTGTCAAATATTGAAAAAGTGGGGGAACTCAACCTTGTGCAACCTTGTCAAAGTCTCTTTCAATGAGAAAGCACTGTTTGTGTTACACCAAGTCTTTCCACAAGAACTGATTGATTTCAAAAGAACCCTTCATTTTCCTCTTGGGCTACATCCTACATTAGGTGGGTAACATACAGATACAGGCAGAAAGTATAAATAATGTGTAAAAAGATACATGTTAAACCCAGCTACCCAAACCAAGCTGGCCGTATCTGAGGTTTCAGACTCAAGCTCTGGTTTAGAGAATCCAGGCTACTCTCTCAGCAGCAGCCTTGAAGTCTTTGAACTATAGCCACATGAATTATGGAGAGCAAAACAAACAGAAATGAAACAAACATGGCCCACACAGACATGTGCAAAATGTAATGTTCTAAGGATCATTGTGACAGAAGCAAGAATCCAGGTTTTCCTTTTTTGGATGGGATCGTGTCCCATCCAACAGATGACCTGAACACTAGCCACAGAAATTATAATTTCTGGTTTTGCTCATGCCCCACACCACTGCATAGGCAATTTAAGGATTCTAATAAGAAAGAATATGTGGGTCTTCTAAATGTAGACAAAACCTTTTAAAATAATTTAAATTTAAAAAGGGTATTTCCAGCATGGGACCATGTTCAACCCCCATGTGCTTTTCTAGATCATTGCAATCTTTAGATCATAAGGCTCCCAGCTCGTGCTCATAGCATTACATAATCTATGTAAAAACTTAAGTGGAAAAGGAAGCACTACACTTTACCAATGAGCTTCTCAAAAACCAACAGTACAATTAAATCGAAGTCCCAGGCTCCATTTCAAGCTCTCAAGGACTGTACACTGTTAACAGATCCTTCTGCTCCAACACTTTGAGTCTATCATCCTAATCAAGTCTACTGGAAGGTCCAAGTCCTGAAACAGGCAGCTGTTTAACAAATAACTTAATAACAAAGACCACCACTCTGCTCACCCCAAAAATCTTCCTTTTCAAAGGAAATGCATTACAAGGACACATCTTGTCAGACAAGCACCAGGTATGTTTTCAAACAAATGGAATTCCTTCCTAATTCATCTGCCATAAATACAGCTGCAATTCAGAATACTGATGTCTACTGACAACCATCTAACAGAGCTGGGAAGTTCCATCCTTCTATGTTAATTTCTATAAGAGAACCAAAGTACTCTCTACCAACACAGAATACGATTCCTAAGGCTCAAGCAATACATTTAATCTGTGCTTTACTTCAGCTCTAAATGTGAAATTCTTTAGAAGACTAACAATTCATTCTGAAAACAAGAAATTAAATTACAGTACTTTATCTTTTCCACTACAGAAGTAACTATTATTATTAGTTTTTCAATTACCATCTGTTGGAGAATTGACCTCTGTTCTAACTTTTGATTTTTCAAGGTCTTCTTTGTATTCTTTCTTCAATTGTTTTACAATCTTTTTGCTGTAACTTGATTTCTTCACTTTGAAAACTTCTTCTGTTTCTTTAAAAGAGAAATTGGATAACATTACATCAGATCTGTCAAGCATACTTATTTATTAAATCTCTAAATTTTGTACCTGGAACGTCACAAATGCCGTTAACAAACACTGTAGGGTTCTTTGACAGTCTATGGTGAAAGTCTAATTCTACGCCTTCGGTACTTCATTCAAGATTTCAAATCACGAGTCTTAGAAACCAAGTTTCAGTGATTTCAAGAGAATTCCTTCTAAGACGACTCAAAACTGTACGAACTGTTCGGACAACAGGCAGTGAGTCCGAGATGACCCATGAGCACCAGCCACATTCAGATTAAAACAACCTCGACACAAAGTCACGGCACAGATGCTCCTCAGCTAACACTGCTGGCTCCAGGGGGAGACGACTGCTGCACTTACTCCCGCACAAACCTGCGGGCCACCCAGGTGCAGTGAAGGCAGCACAAGTGACGCACCAGCAGCACAGAAGCAATTTGAAGCGCTACAGCGCAGCCGAGCCCTCGGGGAGCCC
>NW_005054571.1:445558-482506 GCF_000277835.1 Geospiza fortis | reverse complement strand
GAAAGGACGGGGGTGCGGGAGAGGAGGGTGATAGAAGTGTAAAGTGACTTATATTAATTGTGAAAAATGCGTATTTTATGATTGGTTTTTCGCAGATATTAAAATGAATATTATATGTGTTATGTTGGAAAGTTATGCTGTATTCTCTTAAGTGGCGTGTTAAATATAGTTTTAAGTTATAACAAAATGTTAAAATAGAAACTATGCTATATAGGATACTTTTTTTTCTAAAGAAAGGACTCGCACTGAGATAGCAGCCACAGGACACCTAAGTCTTTCAGAGAAAAAGAATTTATTGCTCCATTATCAGAAGAAACGAACTTCTTCCCACCTCGCTCAGCCAGGACGACGCCGTCAGGATTAATAGGAAGAAGCTGACACTGATCAGACAGAATCCTGTGTTTGAATGGAATTTATGCATCATGTATGAGGTGTATGAATATGCAACAGGGTATTGTTTTTAAGGGTTAATTCTCTGTTAAGGGGTGTCCTTTTTTGGGTTTATGCTGCCCAGAAAAAGGTACCGGGACTGTGCGTAACTCTTTGTTTCTATTGTCTCATATTGTCCTAATCCAAATTGTCCAAATTATTATTACTCTAATTATATTGCTATTTTTATAACCATTTTATTATCATTAAACTTTTAAACATTTGAAAAACAAGTGATTGGCGTTTTTCACAATAAAGAAAAGGTTCATCATGCAAGATGAGTTTGTTATATAAAATTTGTTTTTCTATACTAGACGTAGATGCGTTTGGAGACATTGCTCTGGAAAAATTCTGTGAGCTTCTAATGCAATACCTCTATAGTGCAAAGCCATATAAAATAAAATTGGTAGTGGGTTCTTGGTATCTGCTGGGAAGCTCACCACAATATCAGAGCTGTGGATTTCTGTAGTTGAGGATTTTTTGCTCTTTCCAGGAAAAAATCCTGCAGTGCTTACTTGGGCACTGGAATAAAATGTCTTTTGCACCAGCCTTATTCAGAACACTAGAGTGGCAAAAGTAACTAGAAATTTAATTTGCTCTGTGAGAAAGCCCATGGATTTATTAACCTCATTTCTTCCCAACAAGGCCAGCATACATACATCCTCAGCTACTGCTGCATGTGTGTATTTTTGGACACCGCTGTCGTGGTAATGGGGAACTACTGTGATTTTAGCACATTTTTTACCAGAGGGCAGCAGATCTTTGCTGAAGATTATTTAGGTTTAATTTTTCCAGATTTTGGAGAAAGCCTTGTAACATTTAGAAATCAACATATTTGTGTGTAGTGGCTTTTTTTTTTTTTAATAACACAACACTCTCCTATGTAGGATTGGTGATTTGCTAGTTTGTGAAGGCAAGGTTAGCTCTCTTGCAGAGACAGCTGGATAAGGGCAGATGACATTAATTATTTGCTTGTGTCTGTAATAGGCAGTCATGAGAGGTATCACCGGAAATACTTGTAATTTGGAGAAAAAGGCTTATGGTTTGTTGCCAAGGTGCTGACAAAGGAAACAATGTCTTTACAACAGCTGATTCAATTGTTCTCTAGCTGAGTTAAATGGAGTTCGGTACCCAGCTTGCAAACACCAGCGTGCTTAAATCTATTTGCAATTGCAAATAGACCCCATTAATTCCATTGTTATCACATTGCTGATTGCAGTGGGAAAGCTCACAGTAATGGATGTTGGGGATGTATATAAGTCTTCTTAAAAATTAAATTTTGCTTTCTAGCAAAACTGCTCCATCACTGATTACAGTTATATCAGTATGACTATTTAAAATAGAAATCTTCACTGGTTCTTCAGAATCTTGACAGCTATTCCCATAAGTGTACAGAGAATCCTGGAATTCCAGATTGGTTTGGGTTGGAAGGGCCCTTAAAGACCACCCAGTTCAATCCCCCCCACCATGGGCAAGGACATCTTCCACTGGACTAGGTTGCTCCAAGCTCCATCCAGCCTGGCCTTGGACACTCACAGGGATGGGGCAGACACAGATTCTCTGGACAGAAGTTTTCTTATATTTTTTCTTATTGGCTTGGATTCTTCTGCAATGGGAGCTACATGGTTATGCCTTTTTCTGTCTGAGGCACAATCTTAAAACAAAATTTATCTGCAGATTTTAATTGTCAGCCTAGAATATATAAACAAAAAAAAATCTCACAATGCTTTGGAAAACAGTTGTTTCACATTTATTTTGTTCATTAAGAAAGACTTTGTTGAATTAATCTGATGAGTCTCTTACTTCAAACACCTCCTTGTGGAGTTCTCTCACATCTCCCTAACACATCCTCCTGGACAAACCAGACAAACTTAAAGGCATCCTATCACTCTTAGCAGCCTCGCATGCCTCTCAGTACCGACTGTGTTAAATAACTCAGTAAATGAATGTTACAACATAGCTCTCACTGTCTGAAGTTGAGAAAACATCAGAGTACAGCAGGCTGGGAAAGGGCTTTATGATACTAGAGACATTTTCCACACTGTATGACTTCAGCCGTGAATATCCATTGAAAAGCGAGAGATACCCAGAAAAAAAAAGTGCAAGCATTTGCCTGTGCACCTCAAGCAAGTCTTTGTCATTGTTGCTGCTGCTGGAGATAGTTACACTCTGCTCTGGAAATTGTCCCTTGACCTTGTTTACCTGGAGCTTTCAAAGTCCCCAAATGTCCAAATATTCCACTGGGAGAGGAGTGGTGCCAGCGAAGGACAGCTTCAAATCCCTGTAAGTCTCTGTCCGAAGTTTCTCTCATCTGCCTCACGATTGTGGTGAAAAAGGACAGAAACTGGGACCACCAAGAAAGACCCTGTTTGGAATCCTGGTCTTGTTGGAGATGGTTGCTTGTCAAGATCCTGAGGCCTGAGTGGAGCTTCTGGCTTGCCAAGCTATTGTTTGCAGGTGTGTTTGCTGTATGCAACACTGAACCCAGTGAAAGGAGAAGGGGCACTTTGCCCTTTCTTTGCCTGCGCCCACTCTTCGCAACAATAGCCCTGGAATTTCCCCACCTCTCGGCTTGGTTGGACTTTTCTGAGGTAGCCTTTGGTGCTCCCCACGGAAGACTCTTCATCTGTTTTACAACCACTGTGACGGACAGACTGAGAGGGGAGAAGCCTCTCCCTCAAGGACTGAGACATGAAACCCCTATATGGAAAAGCTCCCCCTCCTCCCAAGGACTGAGACTGAAACCACTAACCCAGGGGAGGTGTGTGGGGAAGGTGAGCTGACCAAAGCAAGATGTTTGCTTGCAGGTGTGGCCATTGGACCAAGAAGACCATGGTTCTTGCCTACTGCTGAGAATATGGACTGTCTGTGCCCTTCTTCAATGCCTTCTTTTTTTTCCATCAGCACTTACAATATTCTTTATTACATTTGATTCGATTTCAAGACTTGTCCCCTTCCCCCATCAAAAAAGGACTATAATAGAAGATTGAGTTGACCAGTATCTCTGAGATCTCCCCTGATGTGACCAGGGGAACTCCGTCAGCTGGACTTCGAAGGACTTCGTCGTTCTACATTTGGTAGCTATATACCTTCCTTTCTCTCCCTCCCTCTCTTTTCCCTATTTTTTCCTTTTTCCCCAATTCTTCCCCAACGCATTTTGCTGTGGTCATTCAACAAAGGTGCATTTGTTTCTGATTATTACTGCAAATCCCCTTGCTGTGTCAGTTTTTTGCACTCTGAGATCAATTAACAAACCATCACGAAACCTGTTCGTAATTATGGATTGTGGCAATGCCACACCTCAGCTTGTGAAGATGAGGACCATCTCCAGCACAGAGAAGTGCCTGTGAACCAGATGGTCAGGTGGCTGTTGTAGGTATTTTTTTCCATGGTAGAAAGCAGCACTGTTTTGCAGTTGCACATCAAGTTTGCCAGGCAGTAATTGCAGTCATGGATAGGCACAGAATAGCTGCAGCTGCAAATTGTGTTTTCCTTAGTGAAAATTAGTGTGTCTTTCTTCTGACTTCTCACAAAACTGATGTGTATGCCAAGGAATCTGGCCAAAATGAGAGCCAGACAAATGGAGAAAGCAGGGTAGGCTATTGGCTTCATTAGCACTGGTGCCAAGCTGCCAAGTGTCTCCTCCTTTTACTGAGTGATTTAGATCACTTAGCTTTACCTACTGAGGAAAAGCAATTTCTTTATAATGCTAAAGATCTCTCCATGGTTAACATTACTTTGCTTTTCCACTCATCTATCACATCTATTTAGAGCCATATTGCAGATCTGCATTAAGGAGAAAACACAACTACACTGATTTAGAAAACGGATTGTGATTAAAGTTTGGGATTCTTTCTTCGTTCTTCTTTTGTTCTAAATGGTTTCATCTGCTTATAAGACAGCTTGGACACATTCTTCTCTATGCAGACAGCTCTTTGGCCTGGCCTGTGCAGAGGTAAGGACAGGACAAGGAGTTGTGTAGGACAATTCCTGCTTGTTTCTCCTTTCTGCTTTCTTTGCTTCCAACCAGACAGGGGTGACAAAGGACCCTGTTCTCCACTTCCCTGAGTGAGGCAGTCTGAGAAGGGCTGGAAGTGATGGTTTTGTTTTACACCTGAATTGCTAAGTAACATTGTGATAAGCTTTCCCTTAAACTGGTGTGGGATATACTGGGAAAAGGGAGGGAGGGAGAACAGTTAAGGGCGGAAGTATTGCTGGGCACAGCACATATCCTTCTGAGCTATGTGAAGTGCTGATAAAACCTGATTTTGATCCATGTGAAGCTACATCTGCTCCAGCCTTAATCTGTAAGTTTTGAGGACCAGGGACCACCTCTCATTCTGTCTTGCACAGCAGCTACTATAGGATAGATCCAGGCTTTGTCAGTCGCTCTGCCCCCACTTCATTTACCCTTGCAAAGCAAAATAGCAACTCCACACACACCTATGACAATGGAGCAAGTTCCCATCCCAGCCATGGGCCACCTCAAATAGCTGGGAGCATTTTTGGTGGGATTCTTGGATTCTCAGTTGCCAGCCCTTTGGTTTTCAAAGTGGAGTTGAATTTTACCAGGAGCATCTGTGTTTTCCTACATATTATTATATGATGGTACAGCCAATGAAGTACAGTGCAGTTTCTTAACAGGTGTTATAAAGATGTTGGAAAGTTTGTCTAATTTGATGTAACTGATTTGAAGCACCAAGAAGCATTAGAGACAAATTTTGACCAAAGGTGACAGATTCTAGTGAAAGCAGCAGTAGAGTACATGCTGGATAGAATTTGGTCCTTATGTAAAAAGATTGATTCACATCCAGAATGTTTGTCTGCAGCACTTCAGAAAACATGGCAATACACCTAGTTTTTTAGACTTCTGTTATTAATATTCTTGTTCCTGTTTGTCCTATTCCTGTTCCCGATTCTTTTCTTATCTCATTGCTGTTTCCAGTAAACTGCTCTTATCTCAATCCATGAGCTTTGCCTTTTGTGCCCCCAGTTGGAGGTGGGGGAAAGGGACCATAGGAGGCTTTTTCAGTGGGAGTACTAAAGTGGAGAATACCATTCCCAAACCATGACAGAAGGATGCAGATATTTAAGTCTTTAAATCAAATATTTAATCTATGTTGTGGAACATACCAGAAATTCCAATCCAGCTGCTGGCTGACGTTTAACTCCAAAGATCACACTCACACAAGCTGTAGCTGTTGTGGTATCATTATTGCTAGAAATGTTTCCACTATCTAAGCATTTAATCACATTGGAAATCCTATTTCTAGACTTCCACACTGCTCATTTTCTCAGTCCTTAACAGTAGCTAACAGTTGTGATAGACCAGAAATCTGTAATATCAACACAGTTTCACAGCTAAATTAAATTATTTGGATTTTTCTGTGTTGGAGGTACTATTTGCCAGACATCCTAGACAATGTTGACAGCATGAGTTTAGACTAAGTAAAAGAGACTCAAACTTCCACCTGTGTCAAAAGGAGTGATACTGCTTTTTCCACTTAACATTTGAGGGCTTAATATTCATCAAACATTAGACTAAAATGCTTTGCTGCATCCTCATTAGTTTAAACTCTTTTTTCTCAGTACCTGAAGAGTGGAGAACCTTTAAAGTTCCCTACTGATTTGTGGCCAACCAATCAGGTTTAGCTTTGCTGATAACATTTTGGCTCCATCCATCTGAATGCACAAAAGTCTAAATTCTGGCATTCCAGGAAATTTAAACTCCAGAAATATGTCTACTCTTCTCTGTTCTCTGAAAATCAGAATCATTTCTATCCAGTTCTCAGGATTTAGTTTCTGTGTGGCTTTGGTGAGGGATATGCAAGAAGTGCAATACATGTTCAGGGTTGTATGTCTGTGAAGTGTCAAAGTCACTTGCAATGCATCTTTTCGTTTAAGTCGTTTAAGCTAAGGACTATCTGCAGAAAAATATGCATTTTATGGTTCTTAATCAAACCATATTGCTGTCTCCACTGCTTAAGGCTTGGAAAATTATTTGCTTTAATTTTTAGGGATGGGAGAACTGCCTTCAGTAGGGCTCTTGGAGATACACAGAGCCCTTTTTTGTAACATTAGCATTAAGATGAAATAAAATATGGGATGATTTTCTTGCCTGTTTTAGCTCGGTTCTCCATCATCTCCAAAATTTAAAAACAAAGTATTTCAGAAAACTGGAGAATATGGTGTGTGTGGTGCATCTTTCCATCATGGTCGCTCTCTGACCATTACCCACTTCCCTTAACAGAGATAATTTATCTCTTGAACTCACCAGAATAGTTTTAGACATAATCTATAGAAACACAAAGAATGCAGCAGATTATGCTAAATGTCAAGATTTTCTATGCAATTTTCTCAGAAAACTGGGGGATATACTTCCTTCTCTTCCCTAATTTTTCAGTAAAATTTAGCTAGACTTCCAGTATAATCAGTACAACTATTCAAAGTCCCATCCACCTGAAACAATGGATTTTACAACTGGCTTCCATAAGCTATTTGACATGTCTTTATGTAATGTAGCAGGTATAGAAGTTCTGTAAAAATCATAGAAGCCTTTTTCAGCTTTCTAGTTTATCTTAGAAGACTTTTGAACTCAGAAGCCCAGGAAACAAGAATAGGATTTCAAATCTGAACTTGGCAAATTATCTGGATGCTCTTCGCTCACTGATGGGTAACCAAAACCTACCTGCTTTTATGCATTTATTCTGATGAAAAGAATAACTCCTTTGTCTACAGAAGCTCAAGCAAAGAGGGAGCTGGTTTTTCTTTTATTTCCATATAATTGTCCAAGGCAGCTGGTTTAGACCATTATTCTTGTCCAACTTTATACCCAGTGTTCATCAATGCTTGAAAGTGGCTGGAGTAATAAAACGGGTAGCACATTTGCATACCAAGAGTGATTGAAAACTGGATGCCAGAAGCTACCTGCAGCCTGCAGTGCTGGCCTGGGAGGGGTAAGGCCACTGCTGCTTTGCAGCTGGAAGCTCTGCAATAGAGAGGGGAGAAGGGAAGCTGCATTCTCTGCTTAGCAACAAGCAAAAATACCAATTCTTTTAGGGAAATACTTACTTCTGGTAGCAAAAACCTGATTCTGAAAAAAAACTATTTTGAGTGTTCTAAATGTAGTAAATAATTTCTTCATTTTTTGACCTAAGTGGGGGGTCTCTCAAGCGAAAATCAGACTAGATATAAATAGCAGCAGAAAATTATTTGTTTGATTGTTTCAACCATGCACGGTTTTAGATGTGTATCCTACATCCAGCATGGAAACCCATGGTTTATTGTGTGTTATCCCAAAAGTTTTCTAGCACAAGATTCCATCCCTGTTCCTTTTGCTTCACAGGTTTTGACTGCTAAAGGAGATTTTCGGTGTTTATTTAGTAGTAGCATCATTTCAGGTTTTTTTAATCTGCTTTGATAATTCCACTTTTTTCCCCCTCTAATTGCAGGTCTGTGTATTAAGAAAACTGCAAAAAAGCAATAAAAAGCCTTTGACTATTGTGTGTGAGAATGCTACTGTCACAAGGAAAGTTTATGCTATTCAATGGAAGTTCCAAGCCTATAAAATTGATAGAAAATTCAGAAAAAAACTAATTAAACCGCTCATTCATTACTTATACTAACATATGCCCATCTGATAGTGGTGTATTAAGCAAAGAGGAGTTTAAATCTTGAGTAATGTACAGAGGATGAATAGAAAACCCATCTAATTTAGATTAACATGGCATTTTAAACTGAGCAGGTGTTAAAATACAAGATTACAGGAAAATGCAATGAGTCAGTCCCTGAATAAACCTAATCTGACTAGCTACATAATCTGATCAGAAAGCCCTAGGGAGACTGTGGCCTTAAGGAAAACAAAATGCTGGATTTGCTGGTTTTACTCCATGGGAATTTTAGGAATTCCCTAAGTGGGCTGATGTCTGAGAGGAATTTTGTTTTCAGCGTCTTTTCTTAAACAAATATTGTACTTATTTAGTTAGTCCATAAATAAATTGAGGCAAATAAGTTTGTGATCAAAGCTGAAGTTCTACAGCCTTTCAGGCTGCAGCATGGTTCATTCTTGTTGTCAATAGCTTGAAAATGATATTTGTGTCTGCTTGTGCAGCTGAAGCCTGGGCTACTGGCATTGGGTTGTAGAGGTGGAGTGCTCAAGGGTAGTGGAACAAATTCCTTCCCAGCAAGATAAAAATGCAAGATAAAACAGGCAATACTGTAGCACTGAAGTTGAACAACACTCTGACCCTCGAAATGTTCACTGTATGGGTGTTTTGATTTTCAGGTGTACACAGACTCCAGGAGAGGCAATTCATCTATAAACACCTCTGTAAAATCCTCAAGCCTCTCCATCCTATGTAGAGCTTCTGTCCACAGCAGAGGCAAACGTTACAGCAGGGAAGGCTGTGACATGGAACTGCAGGGAGGCAGAATAACAGGAGAAAACTCAAGGGAAAGGAGGAAATCTTCTCCTCCCAAAGAATTGGGAGTGGTGATATCCCCCTTTTTCCCCCAGATGAAGGGAAAAAGGTTATTCCCAACCCTGAGAGAGCAGAAAGGAGGCATGTGCAAGAATTTCATTTTCATGCTGTGTTTCATACATGCAGCTTGCACTTTTCCTAATAAAGAGTAGGGGGCCAGGATGAGTGGCAGGAATTGCTTTGCCTGAACACACCTGGAGCTATTCCACCTTGGAGGTGTGCACAGTGCATGCTGTCTGGGAAGGCAGACACACACAGACACACACCTGGGTATTCACACTTGAATTGCATCAAGATAAGCATTTACAGAAATGAAAAGTGAGAAGGAAGTGTTATAAAACTTTACCAGCATGGGAGAACTGTTTTGCACAGATGTAAGGTAGAATGATTGGTGGAGCTGTGTTCCCTGGGATTTAAAGTCCAAGTATTCAAAAAAACCCACAAGTCTATATCCATGCATAAAGCATGAATGTGCAGGCTCACAAATACACAATTGTATTTTCATACAAGAAGTGCTTTTGTAACTGTAAGGTATGCACAGTCAAAGCCCTGTTTATTCATGTGTCCTGAGAAAGGGACAAACTTCTGGGAAGCCAGGTGTCCCAAGGATGGGTGGTCAGCACTGTCCAAAAACCAGAGCTACCTTTGGTGGCTCAAGCTGAGCACTTCAACACTAAAGTACTTACATTTATTTTTAAAGACCTTTTTAAATTTTCTTTTTTGTATGTCAAACCAACTACTCCCTGGAACAAGGGCACTTACACTGAGTGAATGTTAGGAAATAAAGTTTGACAGCAATTTTGGTTATTTCCCAGTACCCTTTCTAACATGACCTGGACAAAAGTTCAAGTTAAACATTACATGAAAGTAAATATTACCTAATGCCAAAACATAATGCTAAATATTACAGTCTATAGTAGCACTTAATTTTCTATTGTTCAGACCCTAAATTAGGAAAAAAAAGTTAGATCAGAAAGTTGCATTATCAAAAAACTGATATGAAATATTGGTGGTCACTAAGCAGCTGGAGAATGAAACTCTGGAGCAGGGCACCTTGGGGCAGAAAATCTCAGCTCTGTTCACTCAGATAGTGAATGTTGTCATTGCCATTGAGACTCCAGAGCTATATAGAAATAGTATATTTACTTTAGTTTGTCCTTACTGTGTCACTGACTTTATTTATAAATTAAATGGCAGAATAAAACAGAGGTCCTAGATGCTCTTTCCTTGAGCCTCCTTTCCAATGCTCTTCTCAAGGCAGTTTTAACTAAATAAAATGTCTCAAATCCTGTCAGCTGGAATAATCCCCATGAAAATTCCTATCCCCTTTTAAGATTTGCCTAAAGGAGTCTTTGCAAAATGGAGCAAAATCACTCCACCATTCCTTGTGGTTGTTATTCATAGAACTATTAACTATTACCTTAGGCATACAGATACAGTGTAGAAACAATGGCAACACAGGAACGGCAAACTTTGCAGATTTTGTTACTTCACCTCGATTACAAAGCAACAAATTTGAAACACAAATACCTGCTAGGAAGAGTTACTGGAAAGGGAGAGAAACCGCCTCGTTCATAAAAAATACAAGCTATTAAATGTTTCTCTCTTATTTACCCCCCTACTTTAGAGCCAAAACAGTGAGTTACTCTTTCTCTGGATGCCAGCAGATGGGTTTGTCCATCCAACTGGAGGGAGTAACTGGAAAACCGTAAGAGGAATGGCTGAGGTCGCCTGGCTTGTTCAGCCTGGGGAAGAGGAGACTGTGAGGAGAAACTTCATAGCAGTCTGCAGCTTCCTCAAGAGGGAGCAGAGGAGCAGGCACTGATCTCTGCCCTCTGTGACCAGGGACAGGACCTGAGGGAATGGCCTGAAGATGAATCAGGGGAGGTTTAGGCTGGATATTAGGAAAAGGTTTTTCCCCCAGAGGGTGCCTGGGCACTGAGCAGGCTCCCCAGGGCAGTGGTCATGGCCTCAAGGCTGCCAGAGCTTAACAAGCAATGCACTCAGGCACAGGATAGGATTGTTGGAATGTTCTGTGAAGGGCCAGGAACTGGAAACAATGATCCTTGTGGGTCCCTTCCAACTCAGGATATTCTGTGACTCTATGAAATTTTCAGTCACAGTTTAGCAGAGGCACAACTGGCTCTCAACTGTTCAAACACTGTGTATGCTTCTCCCCAATCCACATGGAAAACACCACCTTTGTGGCATGTTTTACGTTCCTGTTTTCACAGCAGAGTACCTACTGAATGCTAGAATTTCTGCTGCTAGCCTGGGACTAACTGTCCTGAATAAGCAGTGAGATTATTTGCAAGAACTTATAAGCAGCTTCACAAGGAAATGCAGTAGGACTACACTAAAAAAATCATGAGGCAACATGCCGTGGAGCAAAGGCAATCTAGTAGGACACATGTCAGGAACAAAGACTAAGATTTGCTGTGATTCAAGTGAAAAGATATTTGCTGCTTTTTCAAAAATAATGCCTGGCCTTTACATGCTCCAGGTCCCTCTGGGAACAGCAGATACTGGTACTCCACATTGCAAGGCAAGATGCATTCTATTACCATCTGTATGGCAGTTGTCTTTTGTCAAGTGGGCAGTTTTCCTTATCTCTCTCTGAATGATCACAAACCACTCCTCCCTCAGGAGGGGACATCTGCTAATAACAGGCTATTGAATGTCACTGGGTGACTGATAAGAACTATAACATCCCATTGTGAGATGCTCCGCCCAGAGGGAGGAGCCAAGCATTCCTACCCAGATATAATCTGGAGGTACTGGAATAACTGCACAGCTTCTCCACTGGATTTCCCAGAGGAACAGCAGCTGCCTCCTCTTCCACTAGATCTTTGTAGGAGGACTACACCCTTTTCTACAGGATCACTACTTCAGCAGAACCACACCTGACACTGCAGGAGCACTGCAGCCACATTTTCAATTAGACTGCTACCAACACCCTGGTTGAGTTCTGGCTGTCAGTGTTGTTCTAGTGTACTGCAGTTTTATTTTATCCTTTTGTTTTCTTCCCTGTTAAAGAACTGTCATTTCCTACTCCCATATTTTTTGCCTGAGAGCCCCTTAATTTAAAAGTTATAGCAATTCAGAGGGGTGGGGAGAGTTTACATTCTCCAATTCAGAAGAAGCTCCTGCCTTCCTTAGCAGACTCCTGTCTTTCCAAACCGAGACACATGGTAAGAACATTTGGCCAAAGTCAGGAGGAGTTAGGGTGACATTCGGGGCCTGGACATCCAGGCATTTTCTTTTTCCTAGCAAACAGCACACCTGTCCAAGTCATGAGCTGAAAGCTTTTCCTCAAGAAAGCTGTGGGAAATGGTGTCAACAGCTTTACTAAACCCCAGGTAGGCAACATCCACAGCCTTTCACTCACCCACCAAGCAGGTCATCTTGTCACAAAAGCCAGGTTGGACAAGCAGGACTTGTCTTTCACAGACCCATGTTGGCTAGGCCTGATCCCTGGTTGTTCTGCACGTGCCAAATTATGGCACTCAGGATGGTCTGCTCCATCACCTTTTAAGATACCTGAGACTTTTCTTCATTATTTGTCTCTAGATTTCCCCAGCCATCCAGTAAAGGAGATTCTCCTTAGCCCTCATTTTGTGGTTAATGTATTTATAGACACATTTGTTTTATTGTCTTTTACAGCAGTGGCCAGATGAGCTTCCATTCTTCTTGTTTTCTCTCTGCCTCATCACATCCTTGTTGATTTCCTGACTTGCTGCCCTTCTTTCAAATATTATAAACTCTCCTTTTTACTCTGAGTTCGAGACAAAGTTCCCCTCCCTCTAGCTCTTCTTTCAGCATAGCCTGCTTCTGTGCCCTGAAGATTCCTTCTTACAGCACATCCAGCCTTCCTGGGCTCCTTTGCCCTTCAGGACAGACTCCCGAGGCGTCAGAAAAATTTTGCAAAGCACTTTGCAAGGCTGTACAGTTAGCAAAACACCATTCAAACTGCTCTGGTGTTGTAGGAATAATAAATTGTGAAGGATCTCTGGCATTCAGTTGCAAACACTGACCTTTATCTGCAAAGGCTTTGCCTTAGGCATCATAACAGCACAAACCATGTTAGGTCTTTGATCTCCTATGACACGCGTCCAGCTCACCTGAGGCTGTCCTGTTGATCCGAGGCCTTGGTCTCCACACTCCCTAGAATCTGTTTTGGGGACAGAAGATTTTAAAATGATAAGTTGAGCAATTCTGGGTTTTTTCAGGTATAGTCATGGGTGGAGTAGAGGTGGAAACCATTGCATGTATTTGTCCAGTAAAATCTGCATCAACAACATCAGGGTGCACAATGATACCTTGCATAGTGGTACTGGACCTTCCAATTAACAATGCACTCAATCCTTTCCCGATAGGCGCCTGAGCCTTGAGAGGGACCTTATGTACCTTTGAGGTACTTATGGTTACTGTGAGAGAGGTGACCATATCCAGAGACAGGGACAACACACACCCCAAGGTCCATGTGGCAAAAGAGCAAGTTTATTCTTCAAACTCCTCTTTATAAAGGTGATCTGAAAAACCCAGTCTGAATAACTCATTGGTCTGATCTTTTACACTGCCCAGCTCCCAGACCAGTGAGATGTCTGCAGCTTAGGACAGAACATAATTGGCTGAGGTTCCTGTCACTCAGTTCAAGGGCTGGTTTTATGGAGCCAGCTCAGTATCTTATTTATAGCTGAATTAATTGCCCAGTACAAATCAGCTTGTACAGTAACATCCAGGAACCTCCTGAACTCTCTCCTCTGTGTTGGTTGTATTTTCAGCAGACATCTAGTGTGTTGAAGCCCCCATGAAGACAAGGGCTGGCCATCGTGAGACTTCTTGTCTGCCTCTTGGTCCTTGGTTAAGTGATCTGTACCTGGATATCTGCCCTGCTGGCATTCCCCACAATTCTTACCCACCAACCCTCAACACTTACATCATCACTGTCAAGCTCTAGACAGTCAAAACACTCCCTCACACACAGGACTACCCCATCACCTTTAATTCCTTGCCTGTCCCCTCTGAAGAGTTCACCACCAACCATTGCACCATTTCAGTGGTGCCAGTCATCCCACCATGTCTTTGTGATGGCACTATGCCATGGTTTTCCTCCTGCAACCTGTCTTCCAAGATCTCCTGTTTGCTGCCCACGCTGCAGGCACTGGGGCAGATGCCCTTCAGTTGGGTTATCAATCCCAATGCCTTTTTGGGGAGAGTTCCTGAGTGACCATTCTTAGGAGCTTCCATGGTTTCTAGCACATCAATAACACTTGGACTCTTGCTGCTTCATGACAATGAAGTAGACATTATCTATATCTACTGAGATGGTAGCCTGAACGACCTCACTAACATACCATCCTTCAAACAGTGTCAAGCCACTCCCAGGCTTATCTCAAGTGACCTGGTTTTTATCCCCTTCCCCCTTCAAATCCAATTTAAGGCTCACTCAACATGCCCTGCTAACTCCTTTTCCCTCTGAGACAGGTGTACCCAGTAGGCTTGTCACCAGTAGGCTTGTTGTGATCTAAACCATCCCATGATCAAAAACCTCAAAATTCTGTTGCTGACACCTGGCTTAAAGCCAGAGATTTGTCTGTACGACTTTCCTGTTTCTACCCTGAACAGTGGACCTCCCAGATCAACCTCCCCCAGTTCTACTGCTGACCATGACAACCTGTGGTTGGGAATATGCCTGGGGTCAGCTGGGGTCCAACGTTTTGGCCATGTCTCTTTCCAACTCCTTTCACACCCCCACCCTACTCACTGCAGGGGCAGCATGAGGAGCAGCAAAGGCCTTGACACTCAGCATTGACTGAAATATCCCTGCTTTATCAATCCTCCCTCCATCAAAAACCCAACCCACAGCCCCAGGGAAGAAATGGAACTTATTCTCTGCCCAAAACAGTACATTCTCCATTCCTTATTCTATGCCATGTACATCCTGCTCAGATCCTGTGATATCCAATATCCACCATCCCCTTCCCACCCTTAGCCATCATGCACAGATATCATTCCCTTAGTCTGTGGAACACTCCTATGAAATGCCCATGAAATGCCCATAAAATGTCCACAAATGTTCACAAAGTCACAGAATCACAAAATGGTTTGGGCTGGGAGGGACCTTAAAGCCCATCTTGTTCCAACCCCCTGCCATAAGCAGGGACACCTTCCACTGGACCAGGTTGCTCTCCAGGCCCCATTCAACATGGAACATTTCTGGGGATGGAGCATATACCTGCTCTAGTTTGGCCTCCTGGATGGCTGCAGTGCCTCCAGGAGTGTACCTGCTCTGTTGGGGGTTTATGCATGGCCACACACTTTGAGGTGTTCCAGCATGACCTCCAGCACAGCCGCAGATACTTCAAGGTGTACTTTCTCTGGCATGGTCCTCTTATCCTTGGACCACATTTCCTTCAGAGGTGCTCCTGCTGCACCATGGACATACCCACGGTCACCAATGCTTTGGGGTGTCCTGCTTCCACATGGACACATCCACAGGTCACAGTAAGCAGCAGCAGCCACTAACGAGAACCAGACTAATCTACAGTAAGGCGAGCACAGGAGCCCTGTGGTTTTACTTTCCCTTTCTCCCTGGCCTCCAGGGCTGCTCTGGCCAGGCTCTCCTCACAGCAGATCTTACTCCTCATCCCAGGTGCCCCAAGGGGACACTGTCTCCTCCTCCCCACAGCTCCCCCAGCTGGATTTCTGCCCTCAGCCAGGGATAGTGCTGCTTGCACTTCCCCCACTATAGCAAATCCTTTGTGTGCCATCCCAGCGAGCCCCAGGATCTCTCCTCCTTGGTGTCCCCAGCACCTCCAATCCTCATCCCCCTGACCCCCCATCACCCATGGATATCCCCCTATATCTGGCTGTTGTCCATCTCCCTGCTGGCTGATGGTGCCCCTCGTCTGGGGAGGTCCCTGCTTCTGATGAACGCGAACCCTGCCGGTGTGTGGGGGTGATGGGTGAGCATGGCAAGTCACCGCTGCCGGCAAAGGAGGAGTCAGAGGTGGCTGAACATGAGTGATAAACTCTTGGGGGTTCATTTGGCTTGGAAGTGAGCCTGGGGGCCTAGCTGTAGGCTGCCATCCCAGTGTCATGAGCATTGTCCCCATGGTCCCCCTGCTTTGTCTCTGACCCTCTAAGTGTGCTGTGCCCTGCTGTGCAGACCTGGGTACCCAGGGAGAGGTATTGCTGCTGACCTGAGCCACAGCCTACGCTCTCCTCAGCAGCATGAGGGGACTGGGGCAAGCACATCCTGGGTCAGGAGCACCCTGCACCCATGCACCCAGAGTCTCAGGACATGCTGCTGGCTGGGATCCCAGTGGGGTTGTTCCTGGTGGGTGACACAGCAGGACAGGTCTCAGCTGGTGCCAGCATCAGTGTCTGGGTCAGTGCTGGAACATGCAAGGAGGAGCTTTGCCCTCTGATGCAGCTGGGGTGCTTTCCTCAACCTGCCTGCATCTCTCAGCAGCCCCTCCCAGGCCCCACCACCCTCCCTGACCAGACCTTACTCCTGCTGCCACTTGCAGAACAACCAGTTGCTTCCCTGTCCACAGCACTGCAGCATCTGAGGGCTTCCCTTAGAGTGGCTCTGCCTGCCATAGAGCATCTGCTGGCTAGGACTCTGGCCACTGGTAGCCCCCCACACCAGCAAGACCTCCACCTCATCAAGGAGATGGTGCTGGTACTGTGTCCATAGGAGCATTCCAGTGCCACCAACCTATCCATGTTGGCTGCCCCACCCCCACCTCCCTCTGGAAAATGGCAGTTTCCTTTCAACTGGGATGTCATCTTCGTGATGAAGACCTGCTACAAGTCCCTACTGAGGACTTGTTCCATGAGGACAAGGAGGTCCTCATCCCATTCTCCAGATGTTTGAGGTTGCTGACATCGCCCTCTTCCAGCTCTGTTTCTGACTGTGCTCAGCACCTACAACTGTGACTTTGTGAGAGTTGATGTCCCTGCAGGACAGTCTCTCCTGCCACCAGGCCATGGGGACATGTGGCAGGGAATGGTCCTGTCCCACCAGCTCTGCCAGGACAGGGAGGTCTCAATCTTGGTCGTGGTGGGGGGTGTGCCATGGGCACATGGCTTTGCACATCTCTCAGCTGCTCTGACCTGTGGTTTGCAGTGGGGTCTGTGGGCAGCAAAGCATGGCACAGTGTGACACAGTGTGACACAGCATGGCACAAGATGGCACAGCATGGTAGGGCTGGGTGCCATGCTGTGCAGTGAGGAGTGTGCTACTGCCATCACACTGCAGGCAAGGAGAAGGGGTTGGGGTTGGAGCCACCAGCATCCCTGGGACAGTAGGACAGGATGGGGGACACAGAGACACCCACATAGGGTCCTGCATGGCAGGTATCTGTGCCCAGCTCAGCCTGGCCATTGTGCCACTGTCCCCAGGACATTGGCTGAGCCTGGCAGGGGCCTTTGCTGAGTGGCAGCTGTGGTGTCAGGATGCAGCTGTGTGTGGGGTCTGTGAGAGGGGATGGAGGCTGGAATTAACCAGGCTAGGGGGTGCAGCAGGGCTGCCTTGGGTGGCAGGTCCCTGCCTGCCCAGGTGGCTGCTCCACTGCTTGCCTTCTCCTGGCTCCTAAGAGTCACTGTGGGACTGGGGTGTCCCCAGGGGACTCCTGTGGCTCCCTGGGCTGAGGGCAGCTCATGGGGGCTGCATCTGGAGGCTTCTCCATCCCCCCCATCCCTACCCTTCCCACATTCTGAGCATCCTGAAGTGTGATGCCCATAGCCCAGGGGCTGCTCAAGGGGTTTGGGATCTGTTCCCCAGCCTCTCCCACAGCCCAGGAGGCTCATAGCTCCCAGAAGCACTTGGGGGAGCAAGAAGGGGGCTGGGACACAAGAGCAGGGGCCCTGCCAGCACAGAGTGGTTATGGGGGCTGCCCCATGGAACAGCAGATGGGACTCAGCAATGCCATGCTGAGGAACAGCCCCATCCCCCCCAGGTGCAGAGAGGGATGTGATAGCCCCATCTTCCATGGTGCCTGCAACCCAGGGCTTCTCCACCCACCCTCTCCTCCAGGGCAGGGCACAGCCATTGTGCCAGGTATTCCCTGTGGCTCTCTAGCCCTTTGCCAGGCAGGAAGGGGGTGAGGAATGGATCCTGCCCTTCAGGGTCACCAGGGCTACCTCCTCTCCCTCCCTCTTTATCCCGTGGGTGCCCTCTACACCCCTGGGCAGCACCATCCCCAGGATGCAGGTGACACTGGGCAGCCTTGATGCACTTTAATAAACTCTGGGGTCCCAGAGCCAGCTATGGGCAGAGCTGGTTCCAGCCCAGGCAGCGCTCCTGACTCATTTTGGGGCACCAGGAGCCCCACTCACAGTGGGCCAGCACACGTGGGGCCCTACAGTCCCCAAAGCAGGTCACAGAGACGGGCCTCCCTGGAGGTATCACACGTGCATGCAGTAGTGTGGGGCTGTCAGAGCAGGGAGCTGCACTGCAGGTGCTCACCCAGCATGGGAGCTGCTCCCTGGCTCAGCCCAGGCCCCCACTCTTCCCAGGGACAGGGGGCGGTGCTTGGGACGGCCATTGCACCTCCCTGGTGTCGGCACCGAGGGGACTGAGCACCACGCAGGTGAAGTTGGTGTGCAGGTGCTGCTTGTTGAAGGAGCTGAAGTGCAGGTCACGGCGCAGGGCCCACCCCGAGCCCTGCAGCTCCTCTCTGTGAACCCAGAGGGGACCAGTCAGTGCCCACTCCGGATGGGCAGACCGAGAGGCCTTGTCCCAGCCTGGGCTGCCCCGCTGTCACTGCCCCGTCCCCGTACTCACTGCACTGTCCCCTCACGCACAGCCCCGTCTGGGTGCAGGCTCTCCACGAAGAAACCATTCTCCAGCCAGTAGAGCAGCGTCATCTCTGGAAGCTCACTCAGTGCTTCACATGACACAGTCACACTCTCACCTGCAGCCAGAGGGGGTGTGAAGGTCAGGGGGGCTGCAAGGGTCCCCCGTGCCCCCAGGCACAGCCACAGCCCCCCTCCCTAACTAAGGGGAACATTCCCCCACCTCATCAGCACCCCGAAATCTTGGCTGTGGCTGGAGGATTCACCTTGTCTGTGCTGGAGGCTGGCACAGGAGCTGAGCCCCACTGCAGCCTCCTCACCCCCAGGCCCTGCCATAGCCCCGAGGGTCTCTCACCTGGGCGAGGAAGCTCTGCTGGCATCCGCAGGGTGGTGATGCTGGGCGGCTGCAAGGCCATGGCACCTGGGGGAGCACAAAGGGGTGAGCTGGGAGGTTGAGAGTGACCCCGAGACATTTTTGTAGTGTGCGAGGAGGCAGAGTCCCACAAAGGGACGGAGGAACTGCTCATCCCCAGACCCCCGAACAGGCCTCTTGAGGGGCACAGAGCCCAGGGCTGACCTTAGGCACCCCAGTACCCCCCACTTACCTGTGTAGCAAGCAGCCAGGCCCCAGCAGAGCAGGAGGATCCAGGCAGGGCTTCCCAGGGGCTCTGCAGACAAAAACGGAGCTCGGTGCTGGGCACACTGGGATGCTCTCCATGAGCTTGGGATAGCTCACCCAGCACTCCCTGAGCCTGGGATGGTTCCCCTAGCACTCCCTGAGCCTGGGATGGTCCGTGCTCTCAGCATCCTCCCAGCTGGCTATGGTAACCCAGCATGCTCCCCCCAGGACTCCCCAAATCGACGATCCCGTACCCTCGTATCCGTCCAGCACCCCCCGAGTGCGGCATATCCCGTACCCCCCAGCATCCTCCTCCCGCGGTCACTCAGGTGGCGGCCGGTGCCCCCCAAGGCTGTCCGCCCAGCGCTCCGGTACATACGGACAGTCCGCGGGCGGGCACGGCGCTCGGCTCGGCTCGGCTCGCTGCTGTGTGTCGATGTCCATGTCCCCGAGCCCCCCGAACATGCCTTGTGTCCCCAGCACTCCATGCCCCCTGCGCTCTGTGTCGCCTGCACCGGGGGATACACATCCCACATCCCGCAGGCACTCCCGTGATCGCATCCCATAACCGCCCCCCGCCCCTGGGGGAGCAGCCATGGGCTCGACAGGGATGTGGGGCACAGCTGGGCCCCCCAATGTCCAGCACATGGGGCGCTGGCTGAGCATCACGGGATTCTGAACAGGCTGGTTTGCTCCCCGATGCTTTGGGATCAGGGACAAGGCAGGGTCTGCACAGGAGGAAGGTGGGTGAAGCCCCCAGGAGACTGAGTACAACAGTGGCTGGCAGAGCCTGGGTGTTGGCCCCTGGGTGTCCCAGCTGGGGGAGGACAACAGCTTAGCGGATAGAAACCCCCAGGGCTTCAGTTCTTGGCTGCAAGAAGCCATCTCCTGTGTCTCACAGCAGTCCCCCACCCCCAGAGCCAGCCCCTTGACAGCAGATGTGGTTTTGACAACCCACTGGTTACAAAACCAGGGGCCAGGCCCTATACCCCACTCCCCAGCAGCATCAAGGCTGGGAGCCAGTGCAGATACAGCAATAGGGCAGAAGCAGCCACCTGAGTCACAGGCCCTGGCAAGTCCTGGAAAATAGTCCCTGAACTGTCAGCGAGTTTTGTTATCCACTCCCAGCAGAGGAGGAAGGTGACAGGAACAGGAGTGTTATCTTGGAGACCTGGCAAGTGCAATACGTTCCCAGCCTCCTGCTGGGATAAGGCCCCAGTGGCTGCATCCTCCTTACAGCAACCACAGGTGTCAAATGGGCAGTGATGAACCAGAGGCAGCTCCCAGGGCAGCACCCAGCTCCTCTGCCACCTTCCTGCTCCCACCAACACCAACCAACTTAGCTCTGGATGCTACAGGGTGAAAAAGGCGAGCAGGGAATGCAGATGGGTGCTTGGTCATCATCCATCCAATATCCTTCTCCTAGGAGAGATGAAAGGAGGAACCTTCCATGCCCTGCAGCAAGGAAGACGATCAAGAAAAACCCAGGGCCACATCTCCATTTCCAGGGCTCTTATTTTGGTGTTTGGCACAACACTGCAATGTGGTTTCCATCAAAAGAAAACTCAGAGGATTCAGCACGGTGCTGGGGTTCCCCAGGGGGAACACAGCCCACACAGCCATGTCAGCACTGTGGCCACTTCCCAAATCCCCTGACCCAGGAGCTGCCTGGTAGCCCTCCACCAGACCCCAGTGCCCTCAGGGAATATGACTCAAGTCTCCACATGCCAAAATACCACCGCTGGCCCTGGGATTGGGGACTTTACCCCACCCACTACCAAAAATTGAGCCCAAGCCCGCTTGCCCCAGTAGGACTTTGGCATGGCTCCTACCAGCAAGGCCAGGAGGATGTCATGGAGTAATGCTGGGGCAGGGAAACACCAGCACCAGCCCAACCTTCGCGCCATCCCTTTTATTCCAGTGCCAAGAGCAATACGCAGTGAGGGCGGACCTGCGCCCAGGGCAGGGGCACCTGCTCTTGGCTGCTCCTGACGTACCGTCACCATCACCCACAAGGGCACAGAGAGGAGCAGCACTGGCCCCACCCCATGCCTTGGCTGACCCCCCCTGAGCAGTCAGAGGACACTGCTGAACTCCAGGGAGGAACACAGAAAATTTGGGAGCATATAAAAGGGTTCCCCGAGGCAGAGCCCACCATCACCATGCTGGAGAGCAGCCTGGTTCCTGCTAGCATACCCGGGGCGCCCAGAGCGGACCTGGCAGCTGGGGGTAGCCAGGTGACCTTCAGCCCCTCTTTCAGGGCACTGGGCTCCAGCCTGTCCTCTGCAGCCCCCATATCCCATCCTCGCTGCCAGCAAGGCTGCTCCAGGGTGCTGGCGTTGGGAGCTGACAAAGCCTTGGCCCTTCTCTGTCATGACCTCCCCTGACAGAGAGGCAGGAAGGAGCTGGAGAACAGCCCCCAGCCCAAAGCTCAGCCCAGCAGGGCGCTGCAAAGGGCTGGACAGGGACAGGGAAAGGGGACAAGCGTCTCTTTTTGGCTGCAATAGAAAGTTTTAAATATGCTCATTAAAATAATTGCTTTTTAAAAAAGTCCTCCCCTAGCCCCAGCAGGAGGGGCCCTGATGTTGCTGTCCTTGGTGGTGGCCAAGGTCCTGAGAGGTGACGGAGCAAAGCCAGCATCCCTGGTGGCAATGTCCTCTCGTGGTTCCGCGGCTCCCCACCACCTGCCCTTACTCCAGCCCCAGGATGTAGTTGATTCCCTGGACCAGTCCGATGATCACCGGCTGCCAGGCCACCAAGTAGCGCAGCCAGTCCAGCAGCTGCCCGTACATGACGTGAGGCCTCTCCCAGCTGGGCAGGAAAGAGTTAAAGAGTTGTGGGGAAATGGATGAGAGAAGCATGGCCCACCCAGAAGCCACCCAAAGGTGCCCCAAAGCAGGGACAGAGAATACAGGTGCCCAAAGGGATGGACAAGCAACCAGGAAGGACAGACATGAGTCCTCATGGAGGGACGGCTGTGGCCAGGCTTGCCCTGGGTTTTGCAGGGTCTCTGCCAGAGCCACGTGCTGCAGCGACCTACTGAGGGTGCCAGGCAGGTGTGCTTTACCCACTGCTTCCCTTCCCAAAGTGCTGGCTCGCAGCAGGAGAAAGGATACGGATTACTGAACATCCTCTTGAGATCCACCTTCTCTTTGCAGTATGGACACGTCTGCTTCTTCCCGACAATGCACCAGCCCCGGATGCAGAACTCATGGAACCTGGGGAGTGGCACGTTAAGGGGAACTGGAAGAAGAGGGGGATACATGGCTCAGTGTGGAGGAAACCACCAAGGCCAAGGAAGTCCCCCCAGAGCCATGGAAACATCCCCCCATGTGAGGATGGTGCATTGCACAACCACAGCCCTTTCCTAGAAGGTGCAGCAGCTTCCAGGACAGCGGAAGGAGTTAATGGGGCAGCAGAACAGAGCCAGGGTGGCAGCATGAAGGCCCTGACCCATGCATGGGCACCAGGGAGACTGAAACTCTTCAGTGATGGTGCCCAAGCACTGAGAAGGTTTGGACAGCCTGGGAGAGCTCTGTGAACTGCATGCATTTTGGAAGCCTTCTTCAAAGGCTTCCTGGAATTAACATTTAAGGAATTTCTCTGTAAGTAAGGGTCTGACTTACAAGTGCTTGCTATGCTCTGTCAAAAGGATTTGCACAACCTGAGCACAGCCTGAAAAAGTTACAGGAAAATATGAGGTGGCTGCAGATGACTCTGCCACGTACAGGGGTGTCACAGAGCAAACAGACTTTTCCCAGAATATCTCTGCTGCTCAAAACATGGAAGAATGCCAGGTAGCAGCAACAGGAGTCACTTCCTTGTCAGCCCTGGAGCCATAGATGCAGGAGTGCCCAGCCAGCCATCACCCTTGAGGACCACCAGGAACACCAACCAGCTCCTCTGGCAGCCACACCACCCCAAGCTGCTGCAGTCCCAGGCCCTTGCACAGTGTCAGCCATAAATCTCACCAACAGCTCCCAAGAGTTAAATTTAGGCTCCTGTTCTGCCAGCATGACCTTTGCTCAAGCCCAGTTTGGAAACCACCTCACAGGCAGCTAAACACATAGTGCCAGAGGACATCCCATGTCTACACTGAGTCACCATCAGGAAAAAACCCCAACGTGCCACCTCAGCTGAGACTGAGCACTAACCAGGACTTCCAGTTTCAAAACCCACTTCTCATCAATCAGCTGACAGGAAGAGCTGAGTGAGTCCAGCGTGCTGGAAACTCTGGAGGAGTTCTGGAGAAGGAGGAAGCTGCTGGGCTGTGGCCAGAGCAGGTAGCAATCAGCAGTGCTGGACCAGGGGGCTGTTTTCAGAGGGGGCCAGCAGTGTTTCCCCACAGTTCTTCCTTACAGACACTCGGGACCCACTGCAATGTGTCTCTGATGAGGGGCCAGTGTGGCATGGAGCAGGGATGCCTCATGCCCTGACCTCACACCATCATCTCCGCCAGAATATCTGCTGGGGGCACTGCCAGGCAGATGGGTCACAGCAGATTTGTCAAAAGCAGGTAAAAACTGAGGTGCAGCTCCATGACTCAGCAGAGGGAGCTGGGGATGAGAAGGAAGAGGAAACAACCACTTGGGAGTGGCAACGAAGTAATTTCAGGGACACCTCTTCCCATGCCAAGTCAGTGATGACACAGGCACAGATCACATGCAAAGTCAGCCGGACAGCCTCGCTTCCCAGAACAGGCATTTCTTCACCCAGCACGGGAGAAGCCATGGGGCAGGAGCTCCCTGCTGCCCACCCCAGCGTGGGGCCAGTGAGGCAGGGGGCTGGCACCTGCAGAGAAGGATACACGTGGTTGCAGGAGAGGCGGTAGGTGTTCTCAATGATCCCTTCCTCGTTGACATCCACGAAGATCTGCTGGCCACAGACGGCACAGACGCTGTCAGAGAGGTGCTTGGTGGGCATCCCTGAGGCGCTGTAGAACTGAGCGAGGGCAGAGCAGAGGGAGAGCAGTGACAGTGGCAGGCCATGCGTCCCATACCCGTGGTGGCACAGCTAAGCTCTAAGGAGGGCGGGGCTCAGCACCCCAGGAGTCCAGCCTTGGCCTTTGGGGCTTAAAAACCTGGTTACAGGTCCAGCTGTGGGAAACAACTACAACTGGACAGCTGCTCAGTGATGCAGTGGCCTGTCACACCCCAGCCCCATGCATCCCCTCCGTCTGTCGAGGGGCCAGCCCTCTCTGCTTCCCAACAGCCAGGTGGGTTTTCAGCTGCCTGCCAGGGCCATGCACCCAGGGCAGAGACTGGAGGAGAGAGCAGGACAAGCTGGAGGTCACAGCTTTGACCCAAAATAACAACCTTGGGCTGCCAGTCAGATACAGCCCCCACCTCCAGCCCTGCAGGTCCCTGACACTCATTCAGCAAAGCACAGAGAGAGCAGCCACCCCTCTCCATTTCCCAACCTCATGGCTCAGCACACAGCTGACGTACCACGGAGACAGCAGTCACAAAACCAGGTCCCACACACTCCACCTGCAAGGGACCCCCCAGGATCATTGAGTCAAACTCCCTGCTCCACTGCACTACCTAAAACTAAACCATATGACTAAGGGACTTTTTGAACTCTGGCAGAGTTGATGACATGATCATGTCTCTGGGGAGCCTGTTCCCTCTGGGTAAATAACCTTTACCCCATGTACAATCTGCACCCCCCCAATTCAGCTTCACTCCCTTTCCTCATGGCTGGACAATCACCTCCCCTAGCCACACATTGATGTTGTGCCTGATGCACCCCAGGACACAGCTGGCCCCTTTTAGCTGTCAGGACACACTACTGGCTCATATTCAACTTGCTGTCAACCCTAACTCCTAATCCCTTTCCATAGAACTCTCTCTGGACTTTTGTTCCCAAATTTGTACCTATAACCAGGATTACACCATCCCAGGCAGGGAATCTGGCCCCTGTTAAATTTCATACAGCTAGAGCTTGCCCAGCTCTCTCTCCAAGGAGGTCGCAGCTCCTCCTGGTTTAGTACCATTAGCAAAACATGCCTCTGGCAGAGCCCTGGCACAGCTTTGCTGTGAACATCCAACAGAGCCCTGAGAATCTAAGAGACACCCTGTGCCAAGGTGTCCCAGTGTGGCAGGCCAGGGGATGGAGCAGAACCTCAAGAAGCAGCAGCAGAAAGCTCAGAAAGATGGAAACACAAAGTCCAAGACCCTAAACAGCTGCTGAAAAGAAGAAACATGACCTACTCCACTGGTGTCCTAGGTCATGTATTTTTGGTGGAGTGGGTTATTTTGATACCAGGTGAGTGGGCTACAGATTTTAGGCCACTGCATCCTCTGTCCACAGGGACAGCTAAAGTTGCAGCACGTACAAGGAAGGAAGCCCACAGTGTGAATCCTTCTCTGGTGGCTGCAGGTGACAAGTTAATGCAAGCACAGTGGTGTCAGAAATGGGAGTGTTCACTGGAGATTTTAAATGCCCAGGAAAATAAATATTTGTCAGTTTAGCAGGGCTAAACAGATCATTCCACTTCTCCATAGAATCAGAAAATGGCTTGGGTTGGAAGGGACCTTGAAGGTCACCCAGTTCAATCTCCTTCCATGGGCAGGGACACCTTCCACTAATCCAGGTTGTTACAAACTTCATCCAATCTGGCCTGGTGCACTTCCAGGGGATGGGGCAGCCACAGATTCTCTGGGGAATCTCTGCCAGTGTCTCACCACCCTCAGAGGAAAGGACTTCTTGTCCTGAAGATGGAACCCTGCAGAGGCTGCGCTCTTCAGGAAGGATCTCAGAGAAACTCTTACTATATTAGATCCAGGGACCCTTCCTTGAGGGGGGGAATTCCCAATTGAGGGAAGCCAAAGCTGCTGCAGAGCCCAACATGTTTCAGGCCTCCTGATATGGGGCACACCTCTGGCCTGGGGTACAATCCACCGTGAACTCACCCCGATGGTTGAGGCCATGTAATCCGCACACATCTCAGCAAAGTCCCGCTCCAGCACTCCGTAGTAAAGACCATAGAAGAGGAGGGAGATGCCAAAGTCCATCGCATCTTCTGGTTTGATTCTACAACAGAAAAACCAGCAACTGGTTTTTTTTGCAGGCAAAGCCACTGTAATCATATTCTAGAGAATGTATTATTCCAGAGAAGCAGTCAAACTCTCTAATGATGAAGCTGGTTTGGGCTAGAGTCTTCTGCCACCACCCATGCACCGGCTGCTTCTTGCAGTATAGCAAAAAAAAAAAAAAAAGCCACTGCTGCCCCCAGAGCTGGGGGAGCTTCCAACAAGTGAGCTGGAAGAAGGGCTCTCCAGCAACCCCGACCAGTTCAGGTACCAGCACTTCACCTGTCATCCTCCCAGGAGTGAAAGGACAGTCTCTTTGGCCCCATTAATCAGATTGCCAAGTAAACTGATTTTCCAGAGTAATAGCCAAAGGTGTGTTCCACCCCATTGCCCAAGGAGTGAGAGCTGAAAGATTCACTCACCTGAATAACAGGTTAAGTCCAAAAAGCGTAAACATGACAGCCATGTACCCCACGATCCCAGTGGCATAGCTGATCTTGTATATTAGTAGAAACCATTTATAAACCAGCCTGTAAAGAATTAAAACAAAGAATTTCGTTACTTCATTTTTCCCTGAATAAAAGTATGCCAGTCATCTGAAGAGTTTTATTTTTCACACCTGTTGTGTTTTTGCAGACACTCCACCTACCCCTACACACGGGCAAGAGCTTTACTTTCCTAATTCAACCTGTCTTGGGCTGCTCACAGTCTTGACTTCCAAAATAGAATCCTCATGATCTCCAAAGGCTATAAGGAAGCGTGCTGCATGCTGGGAATGCCTTGGGTGAGGACACCACCCCACATGGACTCCATCTTTCCACTCCCCACCCAGGTACCAGGTATATTGGGCTGGCTGCCAGCTAAGTGCTTCACACCCTTTCACATGTGCAGGGCTCTCACACTGCCAGGGTGCAAAGCTCAACACACATCTGTGCAGGGAAACTGGAAAGAGATCCTTGTAATGGTTACCCTGGGGCTGAGGAGTTTCCCAGGAATAGCAGACAAACCTGGGTGTTGTCTGTACCAGAGGCTTTCGAGTTGCCCGGAAGGTGACAAAAGCTGTGACTGCTGAGAAGAGCACCCAGATCACCAGGAACCGCCACCAGTTCAGCTTGATAGTGAAATACAGAGGTACTACCCACATCTGGAAGAGGGTCACCATCTGCAGGAATAGAGGAAAGGCATTTGGAGCTCATTCCCTGCTCTTCAGACATCAGAAACACACTGTCAGCCATTCTCCTGCCTGCATCAAATGGCCCTGGATTGCACCAGGAACCTGGGGAGGTTTGACCTGTGGCACCTAGAGAAGAGCTCAAAGCTCAGCACATGAGTCGGATAGGGAGCATCTGAGGGAGCTGGGGAGGCTCAGCCTGGAGAAAAGAAAGCTCAGAGAGGACCTTCCAGCTCTCTGCATCTACCCAGAAAGAGGTTATAGCCAAGTGGGGCTCGGTCTGTCCTCCCAGGAAACAAGTGACAGGACACTAGGAAAAGGCCTCAAGTTTTGCTAGAGAAGGTTAAGGTTGCATATTGGGAAAATTTCTTCCCAGAAAGGGTGGTGAAACCCTGGCACAGGCTGCCTGTGACAGTGATGGAGTCAACATCCCTGGAGGGATTTAAAAGCTGTGTGGATGTGGCACCGGAGGACAAGGTTTAGTGCAGGGCTTGGCAGTGCAGGAGTAACAGCTGGACTCAATGCTCTCAAAGGGTTTTTCCAACTCACACAGTTCCATGGTTTTGTGAGGGAGTCAGAGGCAGCAGCCACGTGATTTTTGGGAGCAAAGGGTACAGCTGGCAGGAGAACCAGAGGAATCATCTCCAGAGGAATGTATGGGAGATGATACACACAACTAGTTGTTGTAAGGCAGCTACATAAAGCTTCACCTTCTCAGGATCCCAATGCTGCAACCACAGACACCTCAGACAGGAATTACACAAGGCAAGAAGGTTTGGGCTTGCCTCTGCACTACAGCCTATTCCCAAAAGGATCTACCAGCTGTGCAGCTGAGCTCCCACAGTGCTGCTGGAGGGAAACAGGCAAACAGGTTTGGTTTAAAGTTCACAGAGGACTACAGGTGCTAGCTGGAAACATTAAATCAATATTATTACTATGACCAGGAAGTTGCTTCAGGTAACTAACAGACCCAGACAAGCTGGTGGCATCAGCAAGTGGCAGGTCTGCTCAGCAGAGTGCTGCAGTGTAGGAAAGGCATTTTGTGCTGCTCTTGTGAGCCAGTGAAGGCTTCCTGAAGATAAGGAAAGCCTCGTATCTCTCTCGAGGAAGACACCAAGGCTGTCCCCATGGCAACGTGACGAAGGAGAGAAAGTTAAGAGATACGGACTCTAGCTGGCTCACAGAATGAGGTGGCTCCTTTTCATCTACTGAGAGTTTTGTTTCTTTCTTATGACCAATGGGCAGTGAATGTGTCTGTTAAGTAAATGCAAATACCTTGAAAAACCATAAAGGCAACCCGTTGCTAGAATAAATTGCTCTTATGCACCCTTCTGATGGAATCTTGGTGCTTTGTGCTGTGTCATGCTCTATAGACATTACAGGAGCCATCAAACCCAGGCTGCCAGCAGCAAGAAGCCCCCACTGCTTCCAAGGAAGCACCCACAAAATGCAGCTTCCCTCAGGACAACCCCCAAGATCTGCTTGTCCATCCCTGATTGAAAGCACTACGCCACACTGAGTTATCTGCATCGTTTCCAACAGAAACCTGAGGTCTTCTGAGTCATCCATCCTCATCCCCAGCTGGAATCCCACCCACTGGGAGAAACAAGAGAATCAACACCAGACAATAGGAAAACCAGGAACACTTTCCTCATCAGCAAAAGGAGGGCATTGCTCAGCACTCCCATGCAGCGTGGGAGGCAGACTGGCTGTGGGGATAACTTACATTGTAGGAGCGAGGGTGCCGCTGCTTCCACTGCACCAGGAGGAGCTGTGCCACCACGAGGGTGGCAATGAGGATGAGCACCATCTCGGCATGCATCGCCTCGTGCCCGCGGTGCCTGGCATGCATCCGGACATGCTCCACCCTGCAACAACCAGGAAAAGGAGGCTGAAGAGCACGCTGGTGCAGGCTGCAGGCTGGGCTACAAACACCTCAGGAGAGCCAGGAAGAGCACATGGAATAACAGCACTAAGAAGAATTGTGTTTGTGAACAGTCCAGAGGGGAAGGGACAAAAGGGTGCTCTGAGACCAGCTCATTTCTATGCTGTGAAAGCCAAGAACATCATCTTGCCCATCTGAGCGTGAAGGAGGTGGAGAACTCCCCCTGATGTACCTGACCTAATGAACATGGAGTGCACAGTTGGCATAACGTGCAATCCCACAATGGCCAAGGTTAGAAGGGACCACCAGTGGGGTCATCTCTCTCAACCTTCCTGATCAAGCAGCACCTTCCTGGAGCACACTGCAACTGTTTGACCCAGAGTGTATGCTAATTCTCAATACCAAAGCCTCAGCCTGGTTTTGGAACCACTAACACTGTTCTCCCTCTTGTCCAACAAGGGAAAGGCTGGAAGGGTCAGGGTGGAGAGTGGGGGGAACAGCTGACATCTGGCAAAATCCCCAAAACTCCAGCAAATTGCTGCTTTCTACCCTGAGCATTCTGGAACAAGTGATTTCCAGCCTGATACTTGCCAGACACCTGGGGTTTCTTTGCCCAGCTTGTGCTGTTTGACCAAAAAACACGGTGGAATTAAGAGCTGACAGACACTGATGAGGTCCCCTGTCAGTCATCTCCTCTTGAGGCTGAACAGTCCCAGCTCCCTCAGCCTTTCCCCATAAGAGATGCTCCGGTCCCCTCATCATCTCTGCAGCCTCCACAGGACCCACTCCAGGAGCTCCCTGTCTCTCTTGTCCTGAGGAGCTCAGAACTGGACACAGCACTCCCAGAGGTGCCTCACCAGGGCTAAGTAGAGGGGCAGGATCATCTCCTTTGACTTGCTGGCAATGCTCTTCCCAATGCATCCCAGAATCCCATTGACCTCCTTGGCACACAGGGCACTGCTGGCTCAGGAACATTTTGTTCTCCACCAGGACCCCAAGGCCCTTCTCCATAAAGCTGGTCCAGCAAGTCAGCCTGTGCTGGTGCAATACTGAGAGTCCAGTCTGACTCTGATTTTCAATAAGCATCTGGATTAAACTGGTTTTGCTAAGGAAAAAAGAGGAATTTTTCAAGCCCCTTATTATAAGGCAGATATTGAAGGGCTGGAGAGTGTCCAGAGAAGGGTAAAAGAGCTTGAGAAGGGTCAAGAGCACAAGTCTGGTGAGGAATGGCCAAGGGAGCTGGGGAGGCTCAGCCTGGACCAAAGGAGGCCTGGGGGGAATCTTCTTGCTCTCTACAAGGCCCTGACAGGTGGGTGGGCCTAGGTGGGGGTTGGGCTCTTCTTCCAGCTAACAAGTGATGGGACAAGAGAAAATGGCCTCAGGTTGTGCCAGGGGAGACTTAGGATAGATATTGTGAAAATTTCAACACAGAAAAGGCTGTCCAGCCCAAGCACAGGCTGCCCAGGGCAGTGGTGGAGTCCCCATCCCCGGAGGGATTGAACAGACATGTAGATGTGGCACCTGGAGCCACAGTTTAGTGGTGACCTCAGCAGTGTTGAATGGTTGGACTCTATGATCTCAGAGGGCTTTTGCAACCTTAACTATTTTGTGATTCTTTATTTAGCAGCAGTTTAAAAGAAAAAAAAACTATTGCCTTTTAAGACAGTCCATACTTCCCCCCATCAAAAAATGGTGATCCTTTCCTGCCCTGCTGTGATCACAGGCTGTGCTGCTGCTTGCTCTGCTCAGTAGCAGGAGTTCAGTTGAGCTGTGTGCTCCAAATCAGCTCCCAAAACTCACCTCCATCTCTCCTCTGGGGACAAGTGTGAAAGATCAATCTAGGGAGAAAAAAAAAACCATCCATGAAATCAGCTGCTGGGAAACTCTGGATTCAGATGCTTTAAATAAGAAACCTCCAAATGTCCACAGTGCCAGCACAGCCCAGAGCTGTCCTTCACCTTCCCAGGAAGAGCAGCGACTCTCCCTGCTCCTCCACCTTACTTACACTCCCATATTTTATTGGAGCCGAGGCTCTGTCCAACATCCCACATGACCAGAACAAAAGGACTGGCTTAAATTCCACATTCACAACCCAGCCAGGTGTCTCAGGGCACAGAGTGGTGATCCCAGGGAAGCCAATGCTCCCACCAGTGGTAGGAGTCCAAAATCCCACTAGGCTGCAGGACAGGGGACAGTATGTCACACACCAGCAACAAATCAATGCCAAAGAGATTTCAAAATCACAGTAAAAGAAAGATTTAGGCCTTGTTTTGCTGAGATAATTGGAAATTCATCCCAAACATCACAGGCAGGAGCTACAGAGAGCAAGGGGAGCTGCTGTTATTAGTGATGATTGACAATGGATACTTGTATCCCATCTTCCCCAGTAAGATTCACAAAAAGTGTGAATACTCTCACTTTTGGACAGGGGAGGAGCAAGGGGAGTTTCAACACCACATTTCTGCTTTCACCTGGAGCTTTATATTGAATCATAGAACCACAGAATGCTTTGAGTTGGAGAGACCTCAAAGCTCATTTTACTCCAACCCTCCTCCCATGGGGACACCTCCTCTAGACCAGGTTGCTCCAAGCACCACCCAACCTGCTCTTGAACACCTCCAGGGATGGGGAGTTTACAGCTTCTCTGGGCAAAACTTTCCTTTGATATTGTGAAAAGTGCATATTATATGGCTCTATGCAGATATTTACTATACGTATTTTGATGTATCGGTTAGTAGCGCTGTATTAACATTTTAATAATATGATAAATGTAGTCTTGTAGTAAAAATAAGAACTATGTAAGTGGGATATTTTTTAAGAAAAGGATGAGGCACTCACACCAGATAGCAGCCGCAGGAGACCTAAATCTTTTAGAGAAAAAGAATTTATTGCCCTCTTATCAGAAGAAATGAACCTCTTCCCGCCTCGAAGGCGCTGTTAGGATTCAGAGGAAGAAGTTGACGATGACCAGACAGAATCCTGTGTTTGAATGGAATTTATGCATCATGTATGAGATGTATGAACATGTAACAGGCTATTGTTTTTAAGGGTTAATCCTCTGTTAACGCGTGTCCTTTTTTGGGCTCATGCTGCCCAGAAAAAAGGTATCCGGCTGTCTGTAACTCTTTGTCTTTATTGTCTCATATTGTTCTAATTCAATTTGTCCAAATTATTATTACTCTAATTGCATTACTATTTTTATAACCATTTTATTACTATTAAACTTTTAAAATTTTAAAAGCAAGTGATTGGGATTTTTCACAATATCTTCACCTAACTGCTGAGAAGCCTCCAGCATCCCTCATGTCCCCACCAGGGTCACTGAGCAGGCAGCACCCCCTGACCCACACCACTGGGGAGGGAACCCCACAGCTCTTCCCATCACTTTTTCTGGGTGAGACACAAACTCAGATTAAATCAAGAGCAGCTCATCTGGGAACATACATGTGGGGTTTATAAATCCTCACAGTGCTGGAGACACTCCAGTTTTGCTGAGGCACTGGAGATGAAGGCTGGAAACAAGCCATAGACTTGTTTCCACAAACACAGACTGTTATCACTCTTTCCTGCACACACCAGAGATGTGTACACAGGAACGAGCTCCACCTCACCCCACTGGGTACAGGGCCACAGGCTTGGATCCAACCTTTATGCTGAGGCTCTCCATAGACTGGTGCAGCAGTCACCTCACCTGCCTGGTCACCATCACCAGCACACAAGTGTCTGCAGGCAGCAGCTCTGATCACAGCCAGGCTCAGCTGAGGATGCACAGCTGCCTCGTTTCCTCCCTGGCACCTAATTTTACCCCAGGCTGAGGAGGTAGGGAAAAACACAGCACAGCAATCCATCTGCCTGATGTGGAACATCTGCTGAGCTTCACCCCAGAGCAACACCTGTGAGAAATTCAGCCCTTGAGAATCAAGGCCTGAAGAAACACTCCAGGACTTAGATGCAAAATCTAAAGCTAAGAAAATCCTTGTTGGAGCTCGCTGAACTGTGTCAGAAGCCAAGGGAAAGTGGTGACAACCTGACACCAAGATGGGTGTTTGTATTGACCAAATTCCCCAGTACCTCTGCTCCTAAAGTAGCCACATCCAGATCCATCAGTTCAGTAGTTGCAATGTAATTTGGAGCAACAACTGCTCCAAACAAACAGGAAAAAAGATCTAAAAACGTTTGCTGGTCACTGCACACAGGAGACTCTGAGAATCCCCTAGTGCTTGCTGGCTCCAGCACAGGTCAATCCCTCTACGAGCTCTGAGAGTCACCTGGGTGCCCCCACTGCCTCCCCCCATGAGACCCCCACTCCTCCCAGGCTCTGCCCCACCCTTGCTGGATGAAGATGTTTGACAAGCACCTTCCAACCACAGCAATAATCTTCATTTCTATACAGTGGCTCAGCTTGCTCCTTTGTACCACACCAGCAGCCACTCCACAGTGTTGGTCCCATCTTAGAGACTGGGATATTTACCAGCCTCTTCCCTGAATCTCCAAATTCTTCCAGCAAATGCATTCAAGATGCCTCAGCTCCAAATCCTGTGGAAACACTGCTGGCATGGCTCAGAGCAGGCTTCTTCTGAGCTGTGTTCCCAAGCCAATCAGGGATCCATGGTCTTGGACACAATTTTCTCTCAAGTACAAGGAGTGAGCTTCACCAGATTCCCCAGAGCTCAAAGCTCCTGAAATAACTTTATTAAGGGGGGGCCAGGACATGACAGAAGGGATGTTGAGAGGGATCTGATGACTGTCAGACAGGACTTGGCAGAGCAGCCACCCTGAGCCAGACCTTCCAGTTAACCCCTCCTTGATCTACACACTCTCTTAGCACAAAAGTTTTGGGTTAGAGCTAAAAATGCACAGGAACGGTGAAGGAAGCACCTGCTGTTGCCAGCAAGCATTCATTCCACTTCTAGTTTGGGGTTATCTGATTTTAATATGCAGTTTTTGAGTCTTTTGGGTCTCTTTCTAACCCAGACAGCTAGGTAGAAGAACCTCTACTCCCAAATCTCCCTTACCAAGAGGGGTGTAGCCAAGATATGTTCTGAAAAATCCCTTTGCTGTGATTCTTCTCCTGAGAAGCTGAGAAGCCTCAGAGGAAAAGAAAAACAATAATTACCTGCTGCTGTGGAATGCAAGAGGTGCACCTTTGATTAGTCTCATGTGGTTGTTCTTAATTAATGGCCAATCACAGTCCAGCTGTCTCGGACTCTCTGAGCTTTTGTTATCATTCCACTTCCTTTCTTTCCTTCAAGCCTTCTGAAGAAATCCTTTCTTCTAATCTTTTAGTATAGTTTTAATATATAATTTTCTTTTAATATAATATATATCATAAAATAATAAATCAGCCTTCTGAAACATGGAGTCAAGATTCTCGTCTCTTCCCTTGTCCTGGGATCTCTATGAACACCACCACAGAGGGGTTTGACAAGAACATTTAGGGTGACTGAAGCAGCTGAAGATCAGCTCAGTGTTCAACACCAGCCTACTCCTGTTTCAGCATCCTTCAGCTGCCACACCAACAGTGGACCCAGTGTGCCACCAACTACAGCTCTCAGACAAACTTTTTGTTTTTAAGAAAAGGATTTAAGAACAATTCTTCTGCTCTCCATCTCCTCTGTAATTCATGATCCTCTCAAAAACCTCAACCTCCTCCAGGTGATGACTAGGAGAAACTGGGTATCTAGGACTAAAGTCTAATCCTCTCCTTGGACGTGGCATCATGGCCTTTGGAAGAACCTCGTGCCACTCCCTGGTTTCCTGCAGGAGATGTTGCCCCATCTCCAAAGCCTCCACAAACCTGTGATCCCCACCACTGGGACAGTCACAGAATAACCTCCTCGAGAAAACCACAAAGACTGTTGATATGGATAACAGCAAAGCACACATTCCTTCCAGCCCAGGGAGCTGGGAGGATCTCTGGACAAACACACAATGCTGTGAGCTGACTGTAATCCACTTATGCTCTAAATCTCCAAAGGAGGCAAGAAGAATGCCTTGAGGACAGAGAATAAGCAGCTGCTGATTTCAGCTCAAAGCTCCAGAGCAACCAACAGCCCTGATCTCTCTTTCCCACTGCGCCAACTTCAGTGTCTGTCTCCCAGCACCTACCAGGAATAGCCTGAAATAAGAGGAATATAAATCTCCACAGTGCTGTAAGTGCAACCAAGGCAGGTTGGGACAAGGCATACTCTTTAGTGAAAGTCTGAAGAGATTTTAGAATCTCAATTCTGCATTTTTTCCTGCTTGTAAGACGCAGGAATAAGGAGCAGGGAGCGGAAATCTCCCAACTGATCAAACATTTGGATAACTGGAAATTAAACTTTTGCCTCTGCACAGGCAGAGCCAGGGCCATGGGACACTTGGCTTTATTCTGGTCCCCACCATGAGTGGCTCATCAGCAAACTGCTCTGCCCAAAGAGCTGCCAAGACCTCAGGACAGCACAAGCAGACAGGTTTTGCCCCAACAATTTGTGGAATCACAGGGATAAGCAGTCCTATATCCACCTCCTCATTTGCTGCCTCCTTGTGATGCCCTCTCTGCCAGGCCCTGACAGAATGAAAAGTGGGAATTTCACTTCTGAGCATCAGAGATTTGGATCTTTCACATTTTTACATACAAAGTCACCAAGGAGTATCTTAAAATACAACCAGCAGCAGCTCAAGAGTGACTGATCTGGGATTCAATCCTCCCAACACCCCACTGCACCACTCTCTGGCAGCAACACAAGGCACAGGGCGGAGGTACAAGCTCCCACAGCTCAGCCACGCACTAGGGAATCTCCACAACTGGGCCCTACCAGGAATCTTCTCCAAAACAACCACCAGCATCTGACAATTTTTAAGCCACACCACCAATTCTTGAGGAAAGGCACAAAAAAAATTACCTGACTGCACAAGTTAAGTGAACTATGACCCCTGTGCAGCTGCTCCCACAGAGCAGACAGGATGGAACCAAGTTCTCCTGGTTCTCTACAAGTGGAAAAAGACCTCCCAAGCACAAAGCACAGGGGACGGTGAAAAGCCACTGCAAAGCCCAGGGCAGCAGTGCCGGAAAGTGGCACGTACCTGTGACAGAGCACCCACCCGCTTCCAATTCCATCTTTCCAAACAGATTTTTTTTCCAGTTCTGTAATTTTTCATCCCCAGGAACATTCAAAGCCAGCATGTGAACAACAGCGATGCCTCCATGGCTGCCCTCCTGCCCCCAGAGCCCGCACTGTCCCTGCCCCATGGCCCCTCCGAAGCTGCCAGTGCCACCCTGCCCCTGTCCTCCCACACCAGGATCTCCCCCACCCTAACACTCCCCACACCCATTTCCCCAAAGCTCTGCAAGCTCAAAGTGACCCAGAGTCGCCGCTGTCCCATTCCAGGGACCGTCCGAGCCCCTCAGCGCACGTCCCTACCCCGTTCTCCCGGACCTCGCGTCCCCCAGGCCCCACGTCCGCTGTGTCTGCCCTTCACATAGCACCCCACGGCGCTGAAGCAGCCCGTCCGCGCCTCGCCTCCCCTGCCCGACCCGGTTC